>NC_039243.1:27771011-27834702 GCF_003368295.1 Carassius auratus | reverse complement strand
TCGAAAAAGCTAATGAGCTTGTACAAACGGGAGTCGTGATTAATGATGCGTTTACGCATGTTCTGCCGCTAAGTAGCCCTTCTAGAAAGATTGTTGTGTCGAATGTTCCTCCTTTTGTTTCTGATGCAAGTATTGCTAAAGAATTGTCTTTCTTTGGTAAGATTGTTTCTCCCATTAGGAAAATTGCTTTTAGTTGCAAATCACCCTTGTTGAAACATGTAGTGTCATTTCGGAGACAGGTCTATATGATTTTGAAAAACAACGCTGATGAGCTGAACCTGTCCTTTAATGTTAAAGTTGAAGACTTTAACTATACAGTTTATGCAACATCTGAAAGTATAATGAAATGCTTTGGCTGTGGCAAAATTAACCATCTCATACGTGATTGTCCTGAAAAAATAGATGAAAATGCTACTGTACAGACTAACACTCAGAGTAATCCTTCTGAAGTTGTGTCTGTTACAGAGGATGTTGTGGACCCTGTTGCTGCTGTTGCGTCAGTTTCTGGTGGGTCAGTTGGGAATAAACCCACTATGGCTGAGGTTACTGCAGATCGTTTCTCTGTTTCTGATCTTATGATTTTTGACACTGTTAATTTGAGCAGTGACATCAATACAGATAAAACGACAACTACTGGTAAACAGGTCAGTGAGGGTGTTGTTGGAGAATTGGAGGTGGAAACAGAGTCAATCTTCAAAGTTCCAAATAAAAGGAAAAAAGTCCAACAGACCAAAGTCTTTAAACAAACCAAAAAAGACAAAAATGAGGTTGAAAGTTTAGTCCCAGAGAATGACAGTGATTCTTCAGATTCTAATATTTCTGATTGTTCTTATCTTTCATCGCAAAATGAGAATGATAATCAGACCACAGTATATAAAGTTGAGGACATTAGCAAATTTTTGAAAGAAACTAAAGGTTTACCTGGGGTTCAGGTTGAAGATTACTTCCCTGATCGATCAACTTTCATTAATGATGCAAAAATTCTTATGAAAGAAGGTGCTTTTGCAGACAAAGAAGTTTTCCGTCTTAGGAAAATTGTGGGTAAACTTAGAAAGCAAAATCTTAATGATGAAAAACAAGATATGGTGTAATTTCTTCTTACTGGTAGAAGTCTTTGCCTTGCTGACTGTTTCTTTTAATTATCTCTGTCTTTTTAAAACATCATTTTTTATGAGAGATTTTAAAATCGGAACTCTCAATTTAAATGGTGCCAGAGACGGTCAGAAGAGAATGTGTTTGTTTGAATTTATTAAACAAAAACATATTGATGTCACCTTTGTTCAGGAATCACATAGTGACTTGAATAATGAAGTAGACTGGAAAAAAGAATGGGATGGAGAAATTTGTTTGAGTCATATGTCTTCCAATAGTGGAGGAGTAGCTATTCTGTTTTCAAAGAAATCCCTGCCAATTTCCTGTGACATAGAAGAAATAGTTAAAGGCCGCTTTTTAAAAGTTAAAGCTAATTTTGAAAACACTACAATGACTTTTTTAAATATTTATGCCCCCACGAAAGGGGCTGAAAGAATTGCTTTCTTTGATACAATCAGTGTTGTTATGAAAGACCTTAGCTCAGAAGAATTATTTGTTCTCGGTGGAGATTTTAACTGTACTGAAAATGATAAATTAGACAGAAATCACTTAGAGCCACATATCGCCTCACAAAAAGCGCTTGTGCAATTGTTGAGAACATTTGATTTATGTGATGTTTGGAGGAATGTGCATCACAAGAATAGGCAATATACTTGGGCACATAGTAGAGATAATATTATTTCTATGGCAAGACTAGATAGGTTTTATGTGTCTAATCATCAAGTAAATCTTGCCAGAGAATGTAAAATAATTCCTGTAGGTTTTTCCGATCACTGTTCTGTTGTTTGTAATATTTTTATTAATTCTGGTTATTTAAAGAGTGCTTACTGGCATTTTAATACATCCCTTTTAAATGATAAAAAGTTTATTGAAATTTTTTATTTGTTTTGGGAAAATTTCAAGAAACAAAAAGAGTTTTACATTTCCTTACAACAATGGTGGGATTGTGGCAAGGTTCACATTAAACAATTATGTCAAGAGTACACTATTAATGCCACTAAAGATATGGCCCAGTCAATGAAGATTTTAGAAAATGAAATTATAGAACTTTTAAATACAACAGCTTCTACAAGTGATGGTGTTTGTTTTGAAAGCAGTAAATCCAAAAAGGAAATGCTTGCAGATTTGTTGGGTATCAAAAGCTCAAGGAGCGTTAATACGTTCACGTTTTCAAAGCATCTTCACCAAATGGATGCACCATCTAAATTTTTTTTCAATTTAGAAAGAAAAAACGGCCAGAGTCGTATCATTCATTCATTACGCTCGGACACAGGGAAAGAGCTTACTGAGCCTAGTGAGATACGCAGATATGCTGTCGGTTTTTATTCAAAACTTATATAAATGTGAATTGTTTTCAAAGAGAAGATAATGATTTTACTTTTCTTAATGATCTTCCAAAGATTGATGAAAGAGTCTAATAGTATACTTGAACAAACTTTGTCACAAAATGAGTTATATACCGCTATGATGAGAATGGAAAATGGAAAGACTCCTGGCATTGACGGGATTCCTGTTGATTTTTTATAAAATTCTATGGCCAGTGATTGGAGAAGATTTTTTTTTAGTTCTTAATGATAGTTTGAATAGAGATTGTTTACTTTAAGCTGTAGAAGAGCTGTTATTAACCCCTTGTGCCAAGAAGGGAGACCTCCAAAAACATAAAGCAACGGAGACCGATATCTCTTTATGTGCAGACTACAAAATATTATCAAAGGCTTCCTAGCTACAGGTTAAGTCAAGTTCTGAGTCAAGTAATACCATTCCGACAGATTATTGCATACCCAATAGGTCCATCTTCGATAACATCTCATGGTTAGCAGATGTTTTGGAGGTTGCAAGGCTATTTGGTGTAAATGGCGGTCTAATTTCGTAAGATCAGAAAAAGCCTTTGACCGTAGTAGAACATGCATATTTGAGAGAGGTTTTTAGAAGCTTTGGTTTTAGTCAAGTTTTTATAAATAATGATTGAGGCCATGTACTGTGACATTGAAAGTGTTCTCAAGTCAATGGGTGGTTTGAGTGCTCCGTTTAGGATTCAGAGGGGAGTGAGACAGGGATGTGCCCATGTCAGGCATGTTATATTCCCCTGGCTATTGAACCTCTGCTTCATAAATTAAGAAATGAGGTTTTCGTTTTACTATACCATACTGTAATATGTCCCATTGCACCTTTCTGCCTATGCAGATGATGTAGTCGTTTTTTGTATCTGGTGCTGATGATATTAAAAAACTGAAGATTATTGTTAACATTTTAAAAAAATTCTCTCTGCAAAAGTTAACTGGGGAAAAAGTGAGCCCCTTTAATGGGCGATTGGATAGGAAATCCTCCCAGTTTGCCTGAAGTTTTAATTTGAAGATAAAACCGGGTTTTAATATATCTTGGCATTTTTCTAGGGAATGATGACTTTGGTACAAAAAATTGGGATTGTAATGTTAGAAAAAATTAAAGGACGTTTGCAGAAATGGAATTGGCTACTTCCCAAACTGTCTTATCGAGTGTCGTACGCTCATAATACAATTTGGTGGTGCTCCTCTTTATGGCATAAACTTGCTTGTGTCCGATCCGCCTCTGGGACTGTTACCAAAACTTCAAGCAGAAATGGTCAATTTTTCTGGACAATTTACACTGGACTCCTCCAAAAGTGTGCTTTTCCTGCCAAGGGATGAAGGAGGTCAAGGCTTGGTGAATCTGGTCAGCAGAGGAGCGACTTTTAGATTGCAGTTCATTCAGCGACTGCTGATGGGTTCCCAAAATCTAGTATGGAGACCATTAAGCACAAACCATTTTATCTGGGGTGAACGGAATGGGACTTCATGCTGCACTGTTTCTGTTGGACTATACTCTCCTGGATTTGTCTAGGCTACCTTCTTTTTATAAAAGTCTTTTTAAAAGTGTGGAGACTTTTAAACATGAATGGACAGAGTCAGCCACATCTCTTTTTTGGTTGCTTGAAGAGCCGGTGGTGTTTGGAAGTCGCCTTGATGTGTCAGGAGTTGACCTTCCAGGGCTAAAAAACTTGCTTGTGTCAAAGAAACTTTTGCAATTGAAAGATATTGTTGAAAAAGCCGGACCTGGATTAAAAGATGCAGGAACTGTTGCTATACATCTGGGTATAAGATCAGTGAGAGTTGTTAGTAGTTTTCTGAATAAACTGGATGGGGTTTTAAAACTCCAAGGAAAAAGCTCTACTTGGGAGTTACAGTATGGGTGATATTGTCCCTGATGCTAACGACCTCTTCCCAGACATCAGATGTACACCTGATCTTGAAGAATCCTCACATAATAGTCCTCTGTTGTGTTTGAATACAAATGAAAATGTTGATTTTTGTACAGTTAAAGGAAAGATCTTATACAAATGCATTGTTAAGGTAATAAATAAACATACATTAAAAGACAGAATTGACACAGTATGGAGAGACAAACTAGGAGTGGTAGAGGAAATAAAACCAGAGTGGAGAGTACTCTACAAACCACCATTGACTAAAAGAGTGCCTTTGTGACGAAACTGAATCCCACTGTAAATGATATTTGTCCTTTCTGTTTAGAGAGAGAAACAATATTCCATTGTTTTTTGAATTGTGGCAGACTTTCTCCACTCTTTGATCTTTTAGAATTTTTATTTTCTTTATTAGGGATTTCTTTTACGAAGCAATGTTTTAATATTTGGCTTAAGTATAGTAGACTACAGAAATATAAATGTCAATTAATGAACTTTATTGTTGGTCAGGCCAAATTAGCAATTTATATTTCCAGAAGAAATGAAATAGAACAGAGAAATGGGCAACATATTGTATCAGTTTTTTAAGAATATGTTTAAATCAAGAATTCTCGTTGATTTTAATTATTACAAGATGATGAATGCAATCAATGTTTTTGAGATTGAATGGTGTTGTGATGTTGGTATGTATTCTATACTTAATAATGAGTTGTTTTTTATATGTGATTTAAGGTAAAGTCATGTAGTGTTTTTTGTTTAATAAAGTGTGTGTTAAAACTCAACTCTCTCTTTCTCTCTCTCTCTCTCTCTCTCTCTCTCTTTCTCTCTCTCCATCTCTCTCTCTCTCTCTGTGTGTGTGTGTGTGTGTGTGTGTGTGAGATCAGAGCTAGAAAAAGCAAAGGCATTCATCTTCATAATGGATTAAGACAGGCAAGGGCAAAACAGACAGAAATATTAATCTCTGACAGACAGTGTGGTCATCATTATCTTCCTTTACAGGGTGTTATACCTCTGTATTTCTGTATATGGGCTTTTTTCTTTCTTTCTTACTTTCTTTCTTTCTTTCTATTTCAGTGTATTATTTTAAAGCATGTGACTTCAACTTTTTATTTAGTTTTTTTAATTATGTGTGCTTATTTTACATGACCTTTGCTATCATCTAATGCTCACTTAAAGTTAATTTGTTGCAAATATCATAATGTTGTCCATTTTTCATTCATTTTGGTGTCTCCTGGAATTTTAATATCTTTGCCTATTTATTTGGCAATTGTGATGAATGAAGCAATATCTTGGTGGCATTTTAGTCAGTAGGATGAGACCAGCATTTGAAATTAATCTTTTAAATTTAACAATTTAAGTTTAACCGTGGTTGAGCTAGTAATTCCAGAATTGTTTTAAAAAGGAAAAGGTTCTTGTCAAAAACTAGAGTTAAAGAAATAATTCATCCAAAAATTAAAATTCTGACATCATTTACTTACTGTAATGTAATTCCAAACATGTAAGACTCTCTGTGTTTTGTATTATATGTCATGTACATATTTTAAGAGATTTCAATGGGAACCAATACAATTCCTAATGTTCTTTCTTCTTTTTTTACATTTATTCCACAGAAAGGTTTGGAATGACATGATGGTGACTAAGTGATTTTTCATTTTTGTGTGACTTAAGATGATTCATTTCAGTTTAAAACACTTGTATTTTCTTTTTCCTCTCTTATTCTTCCTCTGTCTCCCTCAGCCCTTTATCTAATGTCCCTAAGCATCATAACTGTTATCTAATGATTCTGTTATCTCATTCTGTCATACTTTCACCCAGTCCTTCCCTGCCTGAAATGATTTCTATCGCTTGACGTCAAGACAATAAAAAAAATCCAATATGCAGGCACCTCCTCAGACAGCCATATGCCACCCATTGGAGGTCAGAGGGAGTTTTGTGAGCTAGCACACGTTCTGTCAGTGTTCCCAGACTCAATGAGGGGCCTCACATGCAACCCAGTGCTCAGGCTAGGACAATAACTGCTCCTGAGGGACATATCAAGGGCGGGAGTCTCCTGGCCCACCCAGTAAATCAGACCTTACTGTACAATATGGAGGGGAGGATCAGGAAATGTCTGCGAGGGTTTGCAGAGGTATGTGTTCACAGGAGGCTAACGAGGAGTCAAGGTCTTCTGAAGAGGAAAGGAATGGCTAGGTCAAAGAATTAGTTCATCGGAAAATTTTAATTTTGTCAGAATTCTCCAAAGACATATGACTTTATTTCAAATGGAGCAACTGATGTGCAACTAAGTGCAAGTGTTTTAGCCTGGTTTCATACTGGAAATACCGCAGTGAATCAGTCTTTCTTCAGATTTGTCTCTGATGAGGCTCCAGGTTCCCATCTTCTGTCTCACATGTGTACACACTCTCAAGCACACACTTACAAACGCTCACAGTACTCCTCAATGGAAACCATTTACATTGATCCAGCCTGATCAATAGAGACAGAGAGCTACTGCTGTTCAAAAGGTTTTGCTAATACACTCCATGCCAGCCATGACCTATACAAACACACACACACACACACACACTGTTCATAAATTTATACCGGGGTGTGCTTGTCCCAGGAGGCTTGAAGTGACTCGTTTTTAATATGCTTATATAAATTATAAGTATTGGTTGATAGTTTATATAATAGCATAACCTTTTCCAGGCTAAAAACTTCTGGATAGAGAGACAGATCGGGTACCGACTGTTACTATTATATAAACTACCTTTCAAAGGTTTTGTTAATTTGTATTTATTTTCTTTTTCAGCAAGGGTGCATTAAATTAATCTAAAGTGACAGTAAAACCATTTATAATGCTACAAAATAATTGCTGTTCTTTTGAAGTGTCTGTCCATCAAAGAGCACTGAAAAAAATGTATCAGCATTTCCTTAAAAATATTAAGCAACACAATGTTTTCAACAATGATAATAATAAATTGTAATGAATGTTTTCTTAAACACCAAATTAGAATATTAGAATGATTTCTGAAGGATCATGTGACACTTTAAGACAAGAGTAATTAATGATGCTGAAAATTCAGCTTTGTCATCACAGGAATAAATTACTTTTTAAAATATACTGAAGTATTCTATATAAATTGTAATAATATTACACACTATTACTGTTTTTACTCTACTTTTGGTCACATAAATGCAGCTTGTGTGAGCATATACTTTTTGTTGTTGTTGTTGTTGTTTCAAAAACATCTTCAAAAACTATTACCACTCCCATACTTTCAAATGGTACTGTACATTTTGCAAAAAATATACCTTTATAATAATCATTATTGATTTACAGAATCATACAATTATGTTTTGGTAAATTGCACATGAAATATACCTGGAATATTCATTTATATTGGGATAAAATATGACAAGATGTATATGTTGCTTTTGCAAACAGCTTAATTTGTATATTATTATCAAATGTAGTATACAGTACAGTATGTTTTTAACAGTTGGATCAGCACTCAAAAACATAAAATGAACCTCTGTGGTGGCATCAACCAATCAGGGTTGTCATGATGTAAATCTCCAGAATTTACAGTATGATAAGTCACATGACGTGCTCTGGTGATTGGCTACAAAAATCATGTATTTTTCATTGTGCATACAACTGCCATTGAGATGAATGGGAATTATAAGGATAGTTTTCTCTAGGTATTATACACCTCCTCGATTTATAACCACAATCTATTCCTACTTGAACCCACAGTGGGGCAGCACTGAGTGTTTGAGATCAGCTCCAGTTCAGTGTGTGTGTGTGTGTGTGTGTGTGATCCTCTGACAGAGATTTACATCTCTACTTCATCTGTTTGTATCTCCCATCGAAGAACCTCATCATGTTGGCCTGCGGGAGAGGGAGATTACCAGCATGTGAGTGTGTAAAATCACGAGAGAGAGAAAAAATCACTAGCCTGTGGGTAAAAGCAAACCTCTTCAGTAATGACAATCCACAACTCCCATTTCTATTCTGAGTCATAATGTGTGTAAGTGAGTGTCTGTGTCCCTGTACATCTGTATGTCTGTGATATGGGTGTGCGTGTGCTTGTGGGAGGACGGCTGTAGCCAGGTGGGTGGGCAGTCGAGGCTCTCTGAGAACACACTCAGCCCAGCTGTTGATGTGATCCTGGCTCTCTTTGAAGTGCGGCTATCATCTGCCCCTGCACACACCCTCATCCACACACACATACACACACTCACTGGAGAAACTTCCAGACCTCTCCATGCCAGTCAAAGCACTAATAGCTGTTTTGACGTTATGTGCAGTTTTGCATGTGCATGCATGTGTTTCGGTTTGTTTCTGTGAATTTGTGAGTCATGTGTCTGTCTAAAGGATAAATTACCACTAGTGTTTGGGGGCTATATTAATATTGGCTTAAATAACAAAGATTTCAGTCAAGTGAAATATTGAGGTATCTGTGAGATAAAATCGAGAAGAAAACGTCATTTTCCAAGTTTCTGCAATAGTTTTATAGTGCTATACTCTTACTGTGCAATTACAGTTTAAATGGGTCTTTATGCATGAAAATATATGCAGATGTTGAAATGGGTAACAAAAAAATCTTATAAAGTCAAGTTGAAGAAAGGACCCAAGCCATACCATGTCTAGGGACTATTAAAAAGTATAATAATATCTTTACAGAACTCTTCATAAATATCAATATATCTAAATCAGCATTACAGAAAATAGTGGCATCTAGAAAGTGTGGGTGAGAAAAAAAAAACGTTTCTTTTTAAAGAAATGAATACTGATGATACTTGACAGTGATATTATATATCCATATATTTCTAATAATAAGAAATGTTTCTTGAACACCAAATCAGCATATTAGAGTCATTTCTGGAGGATAATGTGACACTGAAAACTTGTGTAATGACCTGCCATCAAATTAATAAAAGATACTTTAAAATATAGTTAATAATATAAAAAAGGTGTTCCATGTACAAAGAACATTTACACAAATACTTATGAGAAAACTATATGCATTTAGTTTAATGACCCTTGGTCTAATTAGAGATATAGTGTGACTCTTTTCCATGAGTGGGTATGATATGTTCAGGTCAGCAGTGTGTGAGTAGTCTGTCATGCATGCATGTTTTTGTGCACATAATTATGCTCTTAGTGTGTCCTTATTCCCATTTCCATCAACTGTATCTGCTGCTGAAATCTCTCCATACCTTCCAAGCATTAGGGTCTTATCATGTTACCATGCGCTTCCAAAAACTCTCTTATCTCCCCCTCAAATTCGGCACTAGCAGTGCATGCTAATGTAGCTTTAAAAAGCTCTTCTCTGAGCCGACATGATACCTGGCCTTACCTGGGCCCCCTGGCTCCCATCTGCCAGTGGTTCCCAGCCTTCATAACCCCATTGAAGAGGCCTTTTGTTGGGTCGATAAACCCATCATTGTCTTCCATCCCTCTGATTTGTGAACCACCGGGGGTATCAGCATTCAGTCGCCCCCCTTCATCCACAACAAGCAGGATTCCCTTGTTGCCTCTGCTTCTTTTTCACATTCACCCGTTCCCTCCAGAACTCTCAGTCCAACAGGAAGTGATGATGAGATAGAAGGGGTAAGGAGGGAATGAGAGAAACATGTCTGTCACAGGCCTTACGACAAGTACCAGTGGGGTACCATGATACTCCAAAAAACTTCATTACCATGCTTACTCCTTCACAGATAAATCCAGTGGATTTTTAAATCACACACACTTCTCAACAAACTGAACAGTTAAGTATGAGCAATATTTAGGTTGACAACATAGCCTCTTTTTCTTGGACATGTCCTTGCCACACTTCTAAATTGCCTAAAATGTCTGGGTTTTGGCTTTGTTTTCCTATTGTTTTCATACCTGCTAAGGGTATCTGTGAGGAACTGTGAGAGCATGTCAGTGGGAAAACAAAGCCAAAACCTGGATATTTTAGACAATTTAGAAATTGCAGCCAGGACATGTTTGAGTAAAGAGAAGACATTATAGTATATTTTATGCTGTATAGCCAAAAGAGGTAGTTGCTGATTGGTTGATTACTGTGAAAGATATGCCTATGATTATGATTATGTTGCGGATCAAGTTAGAACCAAAGATCCAGCTTGCTCTTAGTTTGCTTTAGCTGGCCTTAGAAAATTGGCATGTTGTGACACAAGAATTTTGTCAGTGTGTGTTCCTGGCTTGTGGTAGTACAATAATGCAACTAATGTATCATGTTAGATATTTGATATATTGTTGAACAAACTTATTTTGGTATTATTAGGAAATAATTTTTCTGTGCAAATGCATTTCTATTTAGAAATAATATAAAAAAATAATAATTCAACATGACATTTGCTGTTGTTTTCTGGTTTAGCTAGTGTCAAGTTAAACATTTTATACTGATAAATCTAATAATAATTTAATGCAAATACAGTTCTTCGAAAATGTGAATATTACTGCATTTCCATGTTATTTGTCTTTGTTTATTTTTGTATCATTAACTACTCTGCTGTGTTGGGTCACCACTTGATTAAAATAATAATAATAATCAGCAGGTTTAATTGAATAGCTTATTCTGTTTCAGTCATTTAAGAATTTGGCTATTCTTTCTCAAAATCAATCTAAATTTACACCTCCGTTTGACCTCAAAAGCCCCAGTTGAAGTCATTGCAAGGTCAAAATTCACAACATATCACAGCCCCATCAAACTTTGCAATCCCAATACTTCAAAGCAAATAAATCCATACATGTAACCAAGACTGATCACTTTTGGCATATCACCCATACTCCTGGAGGAGCCCCACCGGGCATAGACTGTCAGTAAGACAGATGTGTTTAACAGTCTTTTCCTTTTGTGAGTGACTAGTACACTAATGTTTGGAGGACATTTGACACTGTCTGAGTCTTGCTCACTCAGCGTTATTGTTATACGGCTGAACAAGTTCTGCTCAAAGGCATGAAGCATGCTGGACGTCTCTCAAGAGTGCGCAAGATTGGCATTTATGCCCTTGGGTGACTGTTATTGATAGGTGCCTTGTCCAAAGAAATTAAATATTAATGATTTCAAATTGGAACTGCATGCATGTGTGTTTTCAGCCATTGAATTTCTTGTTGCCTACACAAAGCTGTCCCCACCCTCCAGAAGCATCTACAAATTTCCATCAGCATGGCATGTTCTTTTGTATATTTCCATTAGAGCAGCTCTGTATGTTGTACAAGATATACATATTCCCTTGTTCTGCTCATCCTCGGGCTTTGATTTATGTGTGTGTTTAAATTGAGATCTTTAAAAGCACTGTGTGTGTGTGTGTGTGTGTGTGTGTGTGTGTGTGTGTGTGTGTGTGTGTGGTTCATTACGGTTTGTTTTAAGATCTGCAGCTCTCCAGGGCACCAGGAATTTCCCTTTAGACACTGATGTACCTCCTTCTCCCTCCCTACGATCCTTTCTATCTATCTCTCTTCCTCATTTCCTCTGAGTATTTGCATTGGTGGTTTGGCAGGTTGCTGTGTTCTTGTATCTGTTTTCGGTATGATTTGTTTGTGTCTGTGTGCGCTAGGGTGCATGCATGTGTATAAGATTCTCGCAACATGCCGAGACCGTGCTGAGGAATGTTATACGTTCCAGTCAATAACACGTAGCCATACACACAGAAAGCTGACATCATTGCTCCTGTGAGACGAAAAGTGTGATTCGCAATGTTGTTTGAGTGCTTGAACTTCTTGAGTGGTTCACTTAGCTCGACCTGCAGCAAAAAGTCTGGTCTTCATTGCAGACAATTTTTTATTACACTTGATTGACATGGAAATTGGCCAATCATGGTTTCTTCTGTTTTTATGTGCCATTTAGGGGTGGGGGTTGTCTGAAATAGATGACACAAATAGACAGGCAAAAAAAAATATGGATGCACAGATGTTTATATTTTATCCATATTATTTAAATAACACTACTGTTACTGACTTTCCCACGTTCCCATGGCTCTCGGCCCCGCCCCACTCGTCAAATACCTCCATCACCCCTCGCTGGCCAGGGGGTACCCACAAGACTGCGCTCTACTACCCATACCCCCTCCTCCCACCCCCGTTCACTGTCCCCGGCAACTTACTCCAGCCCACTGCCTCGCTCCGTTCCCATGACTCTCGGCCCCGCCCCACTCATCACAATTACATATAACTAGCTGATGTTATTGAAGATACATTTTAAGTAATAAATTATGACAGTTTAAGTGTAAATATAGACTGACCATGAAAAATTAAATATCTATAATCGACCAATAAATCTACAAAAAAATAAAAAAATAAAAAAATATTATATTGGCCAATAAACAATATTTTATTCACCAAGCGTGTATAACCAATATATCGTGCACCCCTTAAAAATCCAAATAATCATTTCAAATACTGTTAACAATTGAGAAAACTGAATGTATGCTTCATGAATCCAGTGTTTCGTTTTCCTGAAAAGAACTGTTAGAATCTGCACTCTTACTCCCTGAAGTTGCATAAAGCCAGCCAATCAAAACAGAACTGGTGATTTCAGCCAGCGCTCGCCATTTCTGTGTGTGTTTTGCATCAGAAGGGCAGTGAACTGACTGTGGGTGTGCCGTGTGAGGCTGAGACCTCGGCGTACTTCACTTCAAAAAACTGTCTGCGTATCTCTGTGGTCTCTCAAAATCGCTGTCCTTTTTTCTCATCTCTATTTTGATCTTTCTTTTCTTAACCCCATCTTTTGGTCTTTGTCTCCCTAGAGTTCTGTATCTCTCTCTCACCCGCATCCTGTCACCTCTTCACTGCTTGTCTGTCTCGGCAGCCGCATCTCTCTTTGATATCTGAGACCAGTGAGTCTCCTGCACAAACAAAGGCCTTCTTTGTGTGCTTGTATGTCTGTATTCGCAACTCTGTCCTTCTGTCTATTTGTCTGCAAGTGCGGTCCAAACCCATGCTGAAACACAGCGGTCCAGAATCACTGCATAATATCTAAGCTGCATGGGAGAGCTGCTACCGAGCAAGATTGGGATCTGGAAGTGCACAGTCTGAGCATAGAGGAGTGTGAAGGAGGTCAGACCACACCACTGTGTGTGTGTGAGTGTGTGTGGTATAAAATAGAAAAAAAATAGTATGTATATATATATATATATAATTATTATTATTATTATTATTATTATTATTATTATTATTATTATTTTATTTTATTTTATTTATTTATTTATTTTAATGTTTTCTGAAGTCTGTTTCGTTGCCGGAATTAATTTCTTTAAAAAATTACTTTATTGACGAAACATTTTCACTCAGAAATTTCTAGTAAAACATCTTGAGCAGCAAGTCAACATATTGGAATAATTTCTGAACGATCATGTGACACTGAAAACTGGGGTAATGATGCTGGAAATTCGGCTATCACAGGGATAAATTACACATTCAAATGTATTCAAATGTGTTTTTTAATATTTAAAATAGTTTTATTTCTGGATATTCTTGTTTTGCTGTATTTTAATAAATTCAGACACTTCTATCCCCAGTCCAGTCCGAATGAGTTCATGGAATAAATTATGTTAAATAATTGTATTGATTAGAAAATTATTCCATATATAGTGTTAAAGTTAATACCTCAATGAAACATATCTGATAATGTCATCAAGTAAGAAAAACCAATGTTTGAGCCATCTAAATTTCCTTTAAGTTCATGCTATGCAAAACATTAGAATAATCAATAGGTGTTCAGCCTCTAATGTGTGTGAATGATGCAGAGAAGGAGGACGAAAAGCACATTGCTTTGATTGTCTTGTTTGATCTGAAGCAGTTTCACATGGTTCATACAAGCTCTCTCTCTCTCTCTCTCACATACACACACACACACACACACGCAAGCTCTCTTCCCTGAGGCTAAAGGTTGTGCAGAGTGGAGGTGGAGTAGTGATGCTGAGCTGTTTGCTTCCTCTCAGATAGACATGTTTGTTTTCACACGGCAGGGCTCAGTTTGAAAAGACCTGTACTTGTCAGAGCAAATATAACGTTTATCCAGTCTGTCCTCGCACACACACACACAGGTACTCACGCATGCCAGCACACAAGCATGCACTCACACTTGGATTTCTCGCAGTAGTTTGAGTTCAGGAATGTGTAGCGGGATCCAAAGGTCTGAGTGTGCATTGACAAACTGGGATTCGATATTTTATGCTATATCTAGTTTAGATCTGGATATTTCAAACTATTTATAGGTTACTAATTGAAGTCAACTAAAGGGGTCATCAGAAGCAAAATTCACTTGTTGTTGTTTGCACCAATCCCCGATCTGCCTAAATGCATCTATGTTCACACAAATCATTCATGATCAAGCTTCATCTACAGAAGAACTGAGCCTTTCTTAATAATGTGCTAGTAAGTAAACAGAACTGCTCTCACCCCACAGAAGAGAGGGGTGGGGTCATGAGAGCTCATTAGCATTTAAAGCAACATGCACTAGAATGGCTTGCTAAAAACAGAGCTGATTTTGACAGGATTAAAAATGTGTTTTTTACACTGCCATTGAGAAATTTTAACCAAAGTATGTTATAGACTTTTCATTAAGATCCTAAAGGACCATATCAACGACTCCTTTAATTAACTTCAATTCATTTAAAATTAGCATCATTCTTAAATCATTTTGGATAACATAATCATCAGGTTTTACTCAAACTTGTTGAGTTCATGCAGCTCAAGTGCTGTTTTTTTTTTTTTTTTTTTTTTTCAGCAAAATAAAGATAAACCAAATACTAATCCTGAAATTCATGATAATATTTCAGTGAGACAATTCACAAATTTTATGCTAATGCATATTTTATGCTATATACATTTTTGTTTTAACATATTTTATATAATGTATTTTTCAGATATATTTTACAGATATTTATTACATATATATTTAATGTGCGTGTGTGTGTTTGTGTGTCTTGGAGAACTATCCTGCATGTTTAAAAAAAAAAAAAAAAAAAAAAAAAAAAACAGTGCCACGTGCATTGAGAGAGATGGAGCGTGTGAGAGATGTTTTCTCCACCTGGCTCTTTGCAATGCCTTTGGAATGAGATGACAACATCAAATAGGGATGGCCACTGCATAGCTGTCAGGGCAAGAGAATGGAAAGTGTGGTGCTTACTCGGGTTTATGTGTGTTTGTGCAGGAAATACACTGGATGAGCTAATGTGGGTGTACGTCAGAACAAATGCATACAAAGGGTTTGTGATTCAGGTCCTTTGCACACTTTTCTATCACACTCATCATCACACAGAAACACAAGCGTGCACTCGCACACAGCACACTTACACACACACAATCAGTGATATCTTTGTTGCTTATCACAACATCTAATTGTGAGTGATCCTTGGTTTTCCCAACCAGGGAATTTCCTCTTCTTGCTGCGGCTTCTTTGAACAAGTGTGTATGTGTCTGTGTGTAAGTAGAAGCGGCCGCACGCCGCACCACCAGATGCTTTTGAAGTGCACACACACTCACACACACACACAAACCGCATACAAATCTGAACCAGATAATGTTTGCTTTCCGACAGGTTACAGCAGCCCCTTATGGTACATGTTGTTTCCCTTTGCACTCGCTGACACACATACACACCTTTTTAAAGAAGTGATGACACACCATGGCAGGAGCGGTAAAAAAAGAGAGGCTAGAGCACTTCTTTTTCATTATTCCTCTCAGAATTAGTTGCTCTCCCATGTCACAGCATTTATTGTGAACAGTGCCTGTCCTCTTAAAACCTTCTGTTATTAATATATTTTAGACAAATTTTGCCCGTCCCAATAATGTTAGATAAGAAAGAGTCTGTAGTTACCAGATGCGTGCCACAATTAGTGTGACTTATAAAGTGATGAAGAAAGCATGCACAGGAAGAGTTACCTGCGTCAGCTGTGTTTCTGCAGGCTTGCTGAGACTCGCCCTCCACCCCATCCCCTCCTCTCGCTCGCTCACTCACTCTCTGATTGTCTGATTGATCTCAGCACTGTCTGCACGAGCTTTCATTACTGACTTTGGGGCCATCCACATAGGACATGTTCTTTAAAAACAGCTAGACGCAGCACAGCGGAATAGAATTCAGTGCAGGTTTCTCAAGACATGTTTTGAGCTCCCTAAAGGTACCAAGAAATCTGTTCCTTGTGGTGAAATTTAATAGCACTAGAATAAATGATTTACACAGTTTTTTTGTAAAGGTGAATCAAATATGATTCAGTCAGCCAGCTGAGGCTATTTGTATTGTCTGATCAAACAAAATACATGCATATAATAGGATACAAGTTTCTATTTCAAATGTTATGCTTTTTTTTTTTTTTTTGCTTTCTATTCATCAAAGAATCCTAATATAATGTATCACCATTTCTGCAAAAATGTTAAGCTTAAAACTACTTTTTAAAAAAGTAAGAATTTAAGTATGTTCCTGTGGCTCAGTGGTAGAGCATGGTGGTAGCAGTGCAATAGGATGTGGTTTTGATTCCCAGGAAACACACAAACTGGTTAAAAAAATAATTATAGCTTGAATGCACTTGAAGCTGCTTTGGATAAAAATGTCTGCTAAATATAAGTATTTCCTGAGCAGAAAATCAGACTATTAGAATGATTTCTGAATGACCATGTGACACTGGAGTAATGGCTGCTTTTGATCAAATAAATGCAGCCTTGGTTAGCAAAAGATACTTCTTTTAAAATATTTTAAAAATCTAATATACTTCTGAATGGTAGTGTATAAAAACATGCTACTGAACATTTTCATAGGGATCTGGAGGGGGTTTCCTAAAACCTTTTTTGAAGTTGAACTACTTTCAGTTTGACACACAAAAAATCTTAAAAACACAACCCCTGCCCACTTAAAATACATGCTTGTGTCATTTAGCAACACCAGTATTCCGTAGCTTTTTGCATGTTTCGCAGCAGTTTCAAAGTGAAACTGCATGCTGATGCAATATATGTATAACTTGCAATATATGTATAACACACTTGTGAGTGCTTGACCTCACAAGTGTGAGGCTGGTGTGATTGTCCTAGTTTTAGTGCATCTAGTGTTCATTTCAACTGGAAACTGCAGGGATTTGTATGCATAGATACGTTTTTTTTTTTAGTTTTGCAGAAATGTAAGGTAGAGGCATGTATTTCCAATCAGCCTGGATAGTAAAAACATGGCACTCATTGTTCGAGGTGCTTAAAAACAGCGATATGCAATGCAATGAGCACAGACCTCAATCTATATTATGTCAACAGGCCCTTGCAGCCTTCGTCACATGCGAATGTGTGAGCTTGCGCATGCGGGTTGTTGTCACCTTTTCAGATTTGCTTCTTGATCTCACTGCCCTGATAAACTGCAGGCCAGCAGAAGTAGAATCCTAAAGACAGTCTAAGTAGAGGATATAAAGACAAAGCAGAAATAATTTTATTTGAACATTTGAGTTATTATTCCTAACTTCTTATTGCAGACTTGGGTATATTGACTGATTTTATTTATTTATTTATTTAATAATGAAGATTGAATTATTATTATTTTTTATTTTTTTGTAATACGACATACACAGTTGAGCCAGAACTGGTCCCCCACATTTCGGGACATTACAGCTTTACTGAAACTGTTGAGTAGAGAAAAAAGGAGTCAAAAGAGAGCAAAAGTCTCCACATTCTCTCCATTTAAATCTCATTTGTATTTAGAAGAAACCACTGAGATGTTAAAGCAAATCCCATTTGTGATTTTCTTTTTTTCTTTCCTGTGCGTAAATGTACGTGTGTTTGTGTGTGCAGATGCAAAAACTCCTTAGTAGCATTGATCTGATAATTGTAAGGAGAGAAAACGCTGCACAGAATCAAAGGTAGATGGTTTGAAGGACGTACAGATGATATACTCATATACTTATGAAAATTCAGAACAAACCTCTTGTGTTAAAAAAAAAAAGAAATACTATGCATGCACAGCTATATGTGTATATACATTATGCATGGAATTACTTGAACCCCAAGGGTAAACATATCAACTCATACAATGTCATACACACACACACACACACATCCACATGTAGAGACACACTGCAGCAGCTCTGAGATAATGCAGCAGTGAAAGGGTACTGTCTGCAATCAATATATCCTTACAAGCCATCACTCAGTGGGGAGTGTGTGTGTGTGTGTGTGTGTGTGTTTGTATGTTTGTGTGTGGGAGAAAGACACAGCGAGAGAGAGAGAGAGAGAGAGAGAGAGAGAGAGAGAGAGAGATGAGTTCAATATTCTTCAGTCCCCCTTTCACTCTAACTAATTACTTTGTTTGTGTGTGTGTGTGTGTGTGTGTGTGTGTGTGTGCGCGCACTCATCAGAAGCTTAGACAGGTGCCTCAGGACACTTCTTATGAGACTGTTTATTCTGCTTTGTGAGAGCTTCAGTATTTCAGGTTGTTTACTGTGATCAGAGAGGAGGAGTGAATAGGAGGACACAACACAATATAAAAACAGAACAGTGGTTGTGTAAAACCTCTTCTGTCCTCTACACATACTCAATTCACTCCTAGATGAGACAACTTCAACACAAAGGAGAAGTTTAGCTAAATGTTTAAGCTGCTCTTTTCCATAAGTCTCCAAAACTGAAAAACTGTATGGATAAAATACTACACAAGAAGTTAAAATTTCACATTATTTATAAACTATTATAGTATTTATTACTACTTTGGATTAAATGTATATAATAATTTATAATTAATAATAATTTATGCATTTAGCAGATGCTTTTATCCAAAGCGACTTACAGTGCATTCAGGCAAACATTTTTTATGTGTTCCCTGGGATTCGAACCCAAACGCTGCTATACCACTTGAGCCACAGGAACACGAATATATATACAATATTTATATTTAGCTTTAATTTGTTTATGTTTCAGTTAAGTTTAATACTTAGTTATTATATTTCAGTTAATGTTCCATTGTGCCTACGTTTTTAGTTAATCTAATGTTTATATTTTATTTTATTTCAACTTTTTAATAATTTCAATTAACAATAACATTTTTTTTTTTTAAATATGGAATCATGGTACATTTTTCTGATTTTTTTTTGCACACTCTTTATATCTATTTTAATAATTAAACTCCTTCACAATTTACAGATTTCATACCACTTATATTAAAAAAAAAAATTTGAAAATAAGATAATTGCTAGATTTTATTTGAATAATTAATAATTTGAAAAATAGAAATAAAAATTATCATAAGTTAATACTTTTGCTTTGAAACTACAATAACACTGCGTAAAAGTGGTCCATATGAGTTATGCACTATATTCCACATTTTCTGAAACCATATATTTATGCAATGAAGAGACCTCCATTGTAGCTCTTTCAACATTTTAGATTTTGTGTACATGATGTTGTTGAAATCAAAACTGGTGCAATGCATGTTGCAATGCCATATTTGAATATTGCATGAATGCTGCATTGACACAAGGCATGTTCTCAATAAGTCATGCAAATTAGAGGATGGTCTTTTGGGAGTGTGGTGTCAATTAAACTGAATCCCCAAGGCAATACTCAATCTCTCTCTCCTCCCAAAGCCTAAAGAGGAGTTCAGGATGGGGAGCACAGACTTAGTCTTCTTCATCCATCATGCTAAAACTGGCACTGTCACAGCCACAGCCAACTTCCTCTCTTTAGATAAATGAAACTTCTTTATCACTGTACGTCTACATGTTTTGAATTAAATTTATCTTCAAGGCAAAATATTAAGCTGTGATTTCTTGATAGCTTTTATTGGGTGGTAGAAATTGACTAATCATTCAAATAAAATCTTGCTGAATCTAAGCATTTTAATTAAACAGATGTAAAGTCTGTGCAAAAAAGAACAGCAAAAAGTAATATGGTGTTACAAAGATTTTTGGACATCCATGGTAATGTCATGTTTTTGGGACAATGTGTAATGGAAGGGGGTTTATTTATTTATTTAATTATTTATTTTTGTGAACCCTATAATAACCATATTAATAGTTTATTTTTTTTCTTTATTTTTTTTGGACATTAATCAGGGTAATACCTTTTTAGTACCATAATACCAACTTAAGTTACATGCATAGATTGAATTTAAGTAGAAATGTACAAAAAACAAGCAAAAAGTTATTTAACATGATAAAGAACATAGTGATTTAAAGTGTATCTTGTGTGTCTTTGCTTTGGGTGTGTGTGTGTGTGTGTGTGTGTGTGTGTGTGTGTGTGTGCGCGCGCACGCTAGATGAATTAGTGGTTCCACTAAAATCATAGAAGATATGAAGGCACAAACAGTGATTATGTTAACACTGAACATAACTGCACTAATGAGCTTGTCAACCTCAAACATCTACAAACATTGTGGCAGAATGAGGAACTCACTCATTTGTTTAGTTTTTTTTTTTTTTTTTTACTTTCTCTCTGTACCTTCTCAGAAGACATTATTATAGCATCAAGTTTTCCCCTAAACATTATTTTTCAGAGCTCTTTTAGCGCATATAAGAATATTTTTTTTTTCTCAGAATAATCTGAGAACACACAATTTAAGCAGAAGTCTCCGTCTTATCTCCATTGAATTGCTGTCTTGGAGATACAGCTGAAAGATTAAAGATCCCGTTTTTGTGTGTGTTTGTCTCTGTTTTAAATTAGTTCTTTTTTTCTTTCTTTTTAACGTAACTTTTAGTAATTTGAGATGCCTTCATTATGCTGTTTAAACACAATATAAAGGAAGCAAACATTTAAAAAAATTAAAGGTAAGTATATATTTTTAAAAAGTTAAAAGCTTCAGAACTTTTTTTTTTACTTTATTTTACTTAGTCATTTAAGATGTCTTCATTTTATTATTTATATTTTTTAAAACAAAATAAATGGTACCGGTTTGTTTAAACTGATAAACAAAAACACAACCTAAAGAACTGAATTTTCTGCTTAAGAGCTTCCACTTCTTTTCTCATTATCAGTGGAGTGTGTATGCGTGTGTACCTTTGACGTGCCTCATGAACAGCTGTGCAGATTTTACCTGAACCACAAAGTCATGCAGGTGAAAGATCACTCACTTCAACACCTATCTTAGAACAACATGTGTGTTGTAACTGTCTAAACACACACACACACACACATTCTCACAAACACAGATATGTGTCTACAGTGTCTCTCTCCCTCTCTCCCTCTATCTCTCTCTGAGGTGAAAATAATGAAAAGTAGATCTGTCGATCTGGCCACATCAGCCTCACCACATCTTTTAGCTGTAGGGAAAGCCCGTGTGTGTGTGTGTGTGTGTGTGTTTTGTAGGCTGGGGTGTGTGCAGGCAGACTCATTTAGGAGAACCCCTGGCTCATCATCACAGAGATTTAGACATCACACAACATACAGAGCTTGCTGATATGCCTGCGCACACAAATAGAAGTATCATCCCACCCTCCAACGCCCAAAAAAGGGGAAAAGGCACACAGTTCAGAAACTCTATACCCCACATAATGTCAGTTATGTAAGTTGTAAAGTTCTGCTGTCAACTTTTCTTTTACACTGCAACTCATCATTTAAAAAAGCAATGTTGAGATAGACTCAACAACTCAGTAAAACATAGTAACCTGTAATTGCTACCTTGAGGGATAGTTGTGTAATGAAAATGTTGCATTTGATTTACTTTTACTTTTATTTGAGGCATAATAAATGTTAAGTGGCTGAATTGGTATTCTTAGAATTTTCATTTGATATATAACAAACAAATAGGTTTTGTTATATTCAGTGTATGTTTTGTTTCCTGTCGGCTCTTTGTCTTTACTATACTTTACTTTCTTTTCTTTTTGTTTCCAAAAAGTTATTTTTTTTCCTCTTTGTAATATAGTTTGATCTTGTAGGATCATTAAAAGCTAATATTGAGAAATATCCTCTCCAGACATCACTTTTGGCCATTACTGCATTTTATACACTACCCTATATACACTATATACAGTATATACTGTATATATAATTATTATTACTATTATTAATATTATTATTTAGAAAGAATAATCTCTGATGCTCACAAACGCTGCACTTATTTAAACTTAAATGCAGTAAAACCGTAATATAGTTAAATATTATCGCAGCCCACAAGAAGATCCTTCCCTTAGAATGAAGAAATCATTCTAATATGCTGATTTGCTGCTCATGAAACATTTCCTCATATTATTATCAGTGTTAAAAACAGTTGCTTAATATATTTGTGGGAGCCCTGTTGCATTTTTATAACCAGGAGTCTTTGATGAATAGAATTCAAAGGAAAAACATTTATTTGAAATACACATTTTTTGTAACATTATGAATGTCTTACTGTCACTTTAATACATCCTTGATGAATAATACATCCTACACTGACCCTTAGAACAGTATAGTGTATTTCTTTCTTTGTTTTCAACCATTTTATCTGCTTTTTTAATTAATTTTATTCATAAATGGCATAATTTTAGTGTTCCAGCTGGCCCCAGCAACTGATAGTAATGCACGTACTTGCACTTATTTACACTAGAGATATAGTATATTATCAAGAGCCCTTATACCAGTGTTGTTTTGGAAACGCATGTGTGCCCCAGAGCCACCTCTCCCCTTACACTACTTAAAAAGTAACATTTCCTTCCTTAAACATGCATACAGTCACCTCACTCTCACAGACAGTCAGATTGACAGGCAGCCAGCTCATCAGGTGTCATCAAAGCCAATGAATCACAACCGTAAGGGGGAAAGGAAGTGAAAAGCATCAAACAAAAAAGAAATAAGAGATGGGAAAAACACAAAGCACTTGCCAGCCAGTGTAATTTAGGTGATTCAGACCACACGTGACTCTGCCTGTCTTGAAATGACCTCATGCTTCCTAAGAAAACTTCCACCTGCACTGGCTCAGCAAATGTATACCCCACAATCCTGCATTCTACAACAGATTTGAAAGCTCCTAGTACATGGCATTCAAAAGACACAGCAAAAGAAAAGGCCACTTTGTGCAGGGCTTCCTGCAGGCCAGAGGTGTCACTTGAGAAGGTTGCCTTAAGAAGAAAACTGGAGGGGAAATTGTTTTTAGGTCATTGTGTTTTAATTTTAGCATTGTGCTGCCTTTTTAACAGCAGGGTAGAGAGAGAGAGAGAGAGAGATGGAAAGATCCTGAAGCATGAAATGAACATTTTTAGCAAATTGTATTATTGCACACTGTTTAGCATAACAGTTCAGGCTTTTAAGTGATTTGATTTCATTTAAGGCAACGGGATCAATGAGAATCAGACAGCTGAAGACACCTGCTGTCCCTGCTTACGTTTCCCTAAAAGTCGACCTTTTTCGTCCAAATAGAAATTCAATAACCATTCACCTCTGACAGGTGACCTTATGTTTCTACTGAAAGGACAGACACAACGAAATGCAGTCATTTGAACTGTTTAATTCCCCAGTGAATTCTGGAACATTCTCAGGCTCTTAAGGATCTGGTTTAATGACATGAGAGATAAACAAAAATGGAGGGACACCATGGTGGATCACATACAACCAAAAACACCAAAAATACTTTCTTCAGTAGTTCTGTCTCTTGAAGTCATGTCTCTATAGTGGTAGAAAATAAAGCTCTCATGACGTTCCTGTTACATCTTGCATATATTCTTGTAAAAATATATTTTCAAAATAAATAAATATATAAAATAAATATCTTTCAAAAACATAAATTAAAGGACCTAAAGAGATATGTTTGGAGGAGTTTGTCTCCTGTTTGTCCATGCCAGTGTTTGGAAGAGAAGAAAATCTCAAAAGCATTTCACAGAATTCCTTCAGAAGCCTTTTAGTATTTTCAGTAGTAGCAGATATCCATCATCCTCTGGCAAGAAGTCCACCAGTGCTCTCTTTTAATCCAAAATCCCTTGTGTCCTACAAACAGCAGGTGTGAATGGATCTGTTCATCAGGAACTATCCAGACATTTGGTCCCTGCAACTCCAATCCAGGGCTTTCCATCTCCTGCTAATGGTCCAACTTCAGCCCGCAAATAAGGGCCTCTTTCCCCCCTCGTCTGAGCAGCTTTCTCCTGACACAGGTTTGTCCGAGGGGGATAAGGAGCATGCAGGTGCTTTTTGGAGGGGGTTGAATTTGAGGTTCAGTGGCTTCAGCTGTGACCTAGTATCTCCTTGTAAAGCTCAGGAACACGCTCTGGATCCACAGGCCGAGGCAAGAAATGCGTGAAACGCTGGTGCCTCCGAGAACGAGCTCCACCTCGAGACGTTCCATCTTTGTTGAGGGCTACGTAATAATGGGATCCTCGCTCGCCGTGTCGATACAGGTTAGAAGAGTAAGTGTTGTACCAGTTCTCCTCAAACTGCTCCCTGAACACACACTCCGCTGTCAGCTTTTCCTAAGAGAACAAGAGGGAAGGCAAGGGTTAATCACACTGCAAATGCAAGAATAAACTGTGTCCAAAGGCTATTTGAAATTACACCATAAATCACTCTCTCAATTCAGCACGGCCACGATATGAATGAAATGAATTGTTGCATTACTCAAAATAATATACCAGTAAGAGGAAGAACTGGAAACTATAAGAAGAAAATATATTGGAGCATTACTATACTTACAGAGCCATACAGTTCGCCACTGATGTTCATTCCCAGATACAGTCCGCTGTCCACACCACGGATGCTCACCATCCCCACAGCGAGGCTAATGAATTCCAATATACCTGTGAGAAAAGCACAGCTGTTAGTTCCCCGTTGTTGAGACAGCAGGATAAGCACATGCAATAGTGGCATCAAACTACCCTATACTTAATTCATGACGTCTTTCACACTTAATCACTGTGTTTGCAATATGGTACTGTTATTGGAACACAGGTTTATGAAAATAATAATAATCATTGTCTTCATAATAATATAATCAGAGTTTAGATTGCATTGCAATTATATATGCATATTATATGTTTTTATTTAAATGTCTTGATATCAGAGTTTTAACCATTAAAATAATCCTCAGTCCTTGTCAGTCTCTGCATGTGCAGCTGCGTTATGGATATGCTTGTGAATGCACAGTGTTGTATGGTTTATTACTATAGTATATTAGCAGCACTGGCTGTATTAATGAAACAACAGTAAATAACACTTACCAAATCTGCTGTGGTCTTTTCTCGTGCCTTGCACCGAGCCGTTCGGTAATATCTCGAGGTGGTAGCCGGTCCTGCAGTAGAGCTGCCGGCGGCGGAGGATCCCTTTCAGATGCGTCAGGTCCGGTGGAGTGCTGCGTGACAGGCGCTCGGCGGAGAAGATGTGCTCGTTCATCGGAGCACCGGAGTCCCCGGGGGGCGTGAGGACGAAATGAGACCCGTGCGCAAAGCTTTCCAAGCCGTGAGAGAAGCTGCCCACCAGCTCGCCGACTGCACCCATCACCGACACTCGAATAAAAGTTGCCGCGAGGAGAACCCCTGTGGTTTCCCTTTCCCTAGTGTTTTGCGCAGTCACTGCTTGCGGCTTTGACAGACAATGCGTGTTTACATCCGATTCTCTCTCTTTCTCTCTCTTCTGGTTTTAGCACATGCTCTCTCGACCTTCCAGGCTACTCCCCTTTGCTCCGGTCCCCTGTGTATCCAATACTCTCTCTTACGCACTCCAGCACACAAGCTTATGCGGCTTCTCTCCTCTTGTGCTCTCTGGATGCGACTGGCTCTGCTCTGAGACACCAGCTTAAATACGGCCCTTATGTAAATGCCCTCTTGACATATGCTAATTGAGTCCTTTATAGATTACTGTTTGAAACAACTCCTGGATCGTTTGATCCTCTTCTTGCGTCTTCTTTAATTGGTCGGTTTCATCTTCCTCCACGCTTTTAATCCATTGATGGATTATGATAAAAGTGCAGAAAGCAACATTGTGGAGATCACTATAGCCATACATTCATTGCATCGAGGAAAATAAAAGTGCAGTTGGATGGAGAAGAGGGATGCTCACTGTGTACCGATCCGTTCCGATCCCCGGGGTTTACGCGCTCTGGCGAATCTCTAGTGTGAAGCAGGTGGAAGCCAAGGAGGGGAAAAAAGGAAAAGAAAGGGGGCGGTGCTCGATGGAGAACGAGAGAGAGAGAGAGAGAGAGAGAGAGAGGCAAGACTTCAAGGTGTGTAGTAATATCTGCGTAGGCTATGCGTTATCATTAGCAGTTCGTTCCATAAAGTGTTATCGCAAATCACGATGAAAAAAAAAATTATAATCTTTTTTTTTTTTCAATTAGAAATTTTCTAGTTAATTAATTATAAAAGAAACGACACATTTTTCATTGAATTAAACGTGAAATTCTTAAGCTGAAATACTTCTATATTCTAAAACGCAGCCTACTTTTACTTACAACTTCGAAAGGTATTTTTTAAAGTGTATCGTCATTCTTGGATTTAAGCTTCGCTTGGCTGCCTCAGCCAGGTGTAAATTTATATGTCCTATAAAGCGTGCATGTAACTGGCTTTAAAAGAAAAAAAGAAGCAAAAGTCAAAACAACCTAGCTGCACATCTGTGCAAACGCGACCACTGCACTGTCAGCCCTTACTGATGTCGAAGTGCCTTTGAACAGTGCAGCATAACATGAGATGAGATGAAGTATCAAAGATATCAGAGATCAAAGATTCATTACGCACAAAAGAAGGGTCATTAACACAAAGGAAACGAACTGTTTGATGGCAAATCGTTGATACTATGAGTGATTGATATAGAAAATTTCCAACCCAACAGCTTAGTGCATGCCTCAAAGTAGATATTACATGAAAGATAATAGGTATTGATCTGATGTTTTCTTGTGAATTAAAAAAAAGATGCGCAATTGACTGCTCTTAAATGTAGCCAATGCATTTTGTTCATAGTATAATATTTATTCCTTTATTTTTTTTTATGATTGATTAACTAATATATGTTTTGTGTGTGTGTGTGTGTGTCTCTATGTATATGTATATATCATTTTTGCAGTATAACTGTATATCATCTAAACATTTAAGGGCCAAACCCCTTGTTATCTCAGGATAGATCACTTTAACGTAGGTGATTTATCAACTGTTCTCTCAAGAGATACGTTCTCCCACGTCGTCCCCCTTAGCTCATTAGTATTTATGATCTCCAAAAATACCATAAACCAAAATCAATGTGGTCAGCTAGAGCAGGATCAATCCACAGGCGCAGTGGATCGATCACTTACAATAGAGATGTCAGTTATGTGCCAGATTTCGTTGTGACATTGACAGTTTGCTTAACTGTCATCCTAAAACAAGTCAAAGGAGTTTGGCGTTTTTCATAAAAGATTCATATAGGCTCTGATCAGACTTTGGAGTCGAACTCCAGATGTGCAAAGCAGATGTGCGCATTCGACTTCAATGACTGCAAGAGGCGAAACTGTTTGCGTAATAACACTGCAATAGGGGTTGTTGAAATAGCCTATGTGTGAATGGATGTTACAATTGTCTAAACATGAAAAGGCCTAGTTTTTTACTTAGTACAGACTTCTTAAAAAAAATTTCTGTCACTAATATACATTTTTAGTACATTTGCTGAGGTTCGTCTCTAAATTATAGTTCGTTTATATTATCTGTTATGTGTAAGCAGAGATGTATAAAGTACTAGAGAACCATACTTGAGTAAAAGTACAAGTGCTCTATCAAAAAAGTGACTTGAGTAGAAGTAGAAGTGCTCTTTAAGCACCACACTTAAGTAGAAGTACTAAAGTATTCAAAAATTTTTGTACTTAAGTATTGCAAGTAGTCTATTTTAAAATTTACTACTCAAGTACTGAAAGTAAAAGTAGAAGTATTGTGTTATGTAGCTATTAAAGAAAGTAGTCAAAAGTTTGAACATATTGTTTTTACTATTTCAAATGATTAACCTAAAGGACAATCACAATTCCTTTGACTGTAACTTCTTGTAAACAAAAAAACGGTTACTAGGGTTAGTTAGCCCAATTTGCAAAATGATGTCATTAATAACTCACCCTCATGTTGTTTCAAACCCGTAAGACATCAGAGGGTCATTTGGAATTTTTTGAAGCATGGAAAATACATTTTGGTCCAAAAATAGCAAAAACTACGACTTTATTCAGCATTGTCTTCTCTTCAGTGTCTGTTGTAAGACAGTTAAAAACAAAGCAGTTTGTGATATCTGGTTCGCGAACGAATCATTCGATTTAACCGGATATTTTTGAAACAGTCCACCAAATCGAACTGAATCGTTTTAAACAGTTCGTGTCTCCAATACGCATTAATCCACAGATGAATTAAGCTGTTAACTTGTTTAATGTGTCTGACACTCCCTCTGAGTTAAAACAAACCAATACCCCGGAGTAATTCATTGACTCAAACAGTACACTGAACTGATGTGTAGAGAGAACTGAAGATGAACACCGAGCCGAGCCAGATAATGACTCGTTCACGAGTCAAGAACCGTTTCTGTCAGACGCGTCCGATTCGTGAACCGAGGAGCTGATGATACTGCGCATGTGTGATTCAGCGTGAAGCAAACCGACACACAGAGCGTCTGGAACCGAACTGATTCTTTTGGTGATTGATTCTGAACTGATTCTAATGTTATGAGCCCATGTGCAGTCAACGCCAATGACGCCATTGCATCGAGCGCAAAAGAATCGGTGAACTGTTTTCTTCAACTGGTTTATTGAATCGAACTGTCAGAAAGAACTAACGTTACTGGTCATCCGAGAACCGATGCAACCGGTTCTTGACTCGTGAACGAGTCATTATCTGGCTCGGCTCGGTGTTCATTTCTCTCTTCACAGCAGTTCAGTCAGCACGCGCAGTCTCGCTTGATTCGCTCAATGATGTGCCAGCTTCATCAAACCTGCCATCTACAGTTCTGGCAGTGGTTTGTAATGGAATGATTCGTAACATTATTATAATTGTAACGAGTAACGATGCAGCACATAAAAAAAAAATATCGGAGTAAAAGTATTAAACTCAGCGAAAATATGTACCGAAGTAAAAGTGGAAGTAGGAGAAAAAAACAATACTCTAGTAAAGTACAGATACCGCCTTTTAGTACTTAAGTACAGTAGTGAAGTAGTTCTACTTCGTTACTATACATCTCTGTGTGTAAGTATAAAAGTAAAAATTATTTGTATTATTTCCTGTTGAACGCGACTTGTTTAGCTCATTTTAACATAGATTAAACATAGATATAACTTATTTGAAACGCATACTTGTTTGTAAAAGAGACAACCCAAACTTTTATTTTGACTACTTTTGAGGGGTTCAAGTCTGGGAGTTAGACCCGCCCCATAATTATAGTCATACATGTGAGTTACCAATCGCTTTCATTACATTTTATGTACATTTTTCATATAGGTTTAAAAATGAGCAGAGATGGCATACTAAGTGGACTTTCTGCTGCTCTGGTCTGGGTGATACCGGTGAGGGAACCACAAATCTCGCGATGTATGAATCGGTAATCTTGTACAAATTCTGTCATACCAACAATAATGGCCGCTGTGCGCAGACTGGGAGTCATATTTTGTTGTATAGTTTTATAGTTTGTTGCTGTCGTCGGCTCCGCGGAATGTGCTTTTTCGTTCTCCAGTGAAGGATAACCGATGCAGACGCTGAGGAAAAGCGGTTGTTGCCGGAGGAGCGGTGTTGTATTATGATTACTCAGAAATGAGCGGATTTAGAGGGAGGGAAGCCCCGATAAATGAAATAGGCTGTCGGGCTCTGATGCCCGCTGTAGCCGCAAAGAATAAGGTATGACTGTTCCTGTTCTCAGTGCCTTGTAACACTGCTTAGTAGTTTTTCTATTTCCTATTACTTTTCCTCTTTTTTTTTTACTGTCATTGTTTTCTTGTGCACTCAAACAGTCAAAGCTCGGATGACAGTGCGCATTTGTGTGAAGCTGCAGCAGGAAGAAGGGCGCTTTCCTCTGTCAAGGTGCTGAAATGACCAGTGACTCACGAGTGACTGTTTCAGATCACATATCTAAGCGTTAAGGTTGGATAAAACAGTTATGCACCTATCTGTGATGTATCACAGAGACCTGTCAAACAGTAATCTGTATAGCCTGTCCGCGTTGAGCTGTCATATCGAAGTAGAATTCTTTAGCACGTGCATCTAAACATATTTTTGGGGATTTTTGTTCCTTTGGCAGACAGTCAGGTTTGGTTTCCATTAGCTGCCAGATGTTTTCATCTGACTGTTCCACTTAGTAACTAAATGTTTTCCTGATTGGAGTAAAATGTTGCAGTTTAAGTGCTGTGTGTGTTACCCTTTAAATAACAAATTTCTTTGACTTTTGACTCTAGTCCATAGAGATAAAGGATTATGATTTTCATACATATAAAATTCTATGTGTTTTTCAAGTGTTGTTTGATCCTTTAAAATGTTATGGTCATTTTACACCATACAAATACTTTATCCTAAATGACAGCATAATGCTGTGGTCATGTTTTGATGCATTAGTGTATTTAACAGGGCAGAACATATTAACACCTTTTATTTTTAATGTATATATATATATATATATATATATATATATATATATATATATATATATATATATATATATATATATATATATATATATATATAAAATGATAATTGATTCCATAGATAATTACTTATTCAAAAACATTTTGAATGTTATAACAAAAAAAATAAAAATCCAAATACTTAACTTTAGTAACTTTTATTGTATTATAAAGGTTATTTTATAAGGGATCCAAGTATTAAAATATTTTTTGCTTTAATAAATAAAATCTAAATCTGGGTATATTTTATACTTGTGTGTATAAAAAGTTATTTTAAATTGTATATTTTATTTTATAACTAAATCTATGTATTTAAGTATTTTAATATGACAGACACTTTTATCCAAAGCAACTTACAAATTAACAAGAAGGAGATTTCCAGGTGTCCTTCTTTGACTACATTATTTAAATAAGATAAAAATGGTAAAACGACAATCATTATGTAGGCATGCTATATAAATGGAAGATATGACTGTCCCCAGTACTTCATAGTGCACATTAAACAGCATTTTTGTTAAATATTAAAATTTTTATGTAGATCTGATGTTTAATTAAGACATCATTATGAATTAAATGGTTTGTTGTTGGGCCTTAATCTAATAAATGATTTGCTAGTGGACTAATTAATACATATTAGAAACAAACATCATTAACGGGTCTTAATGGATAAGATCAAAGCTGTGCAAGAGAGCCACAGAAGTGCTTAATTATTACTTAGTTGCACATGCGTCTGTGGACCAGTCATTAAGACATTTACAGTTTACAGGTAAAGTCACTGAAATAAAAAACTTAAGATATTAAAGAGACCTACTGACTCTGACACCCAGGGTCTCTGATCACCTGCGTAAACATGCTTTAGTCCTGCTACGGGGTGACATGAGGACTGGAGATGTGGCCAGAGGAATACAAGGAGACAGGAAGGATGGCTCATTGTATTTGAAGTAAAAATCTCCATATAACCATGTGTCCGACCAGACATGTTCTAGACCTAAAAGTCTTGGTGGACGATTTTTTTTTTTTTTTTTTTTTTTTTTTTGATAGTTGCATTGTGTCTGAAGCAAAGCCTGTAGGACAAACTGAGCCTGGCTGGTTGCCATGAGACTGTTTAGCCCAGCTCTCCCTCTGTACTCTGACAGTGAACTGCATCTGCTCAAAAAAGGAAAAAAGGCTAAACCAAAAATCTTGTTGTTTTGTCTGATTGATAAATATTATGGTATGAGACCCCCATCCTGATCTTATCTCACCGGCCACCCTTTTTCTGTTTCTGTCTGTCTGTTATTCTTAGTGAAGAAATCTTGGAGGTCCCTCACCAAACAGGTATGTTGTAAATGTATGTGTAATGCATGGTGTGTAGATATGATAGCAAAGTTCAATTATTATTTATAGGTAATATTTAGATTTGCATTTCATTGTATGTACAGTCCTGAGAGTGAATCATTCATCCCATATAGCATGTTTTGTCATGTTTTACAGGAGTTGGAGAAGATCTTGTCCGACACTCCACCAGTGTGGAAAGGAACATCCAAGCTGTTCCGGAACCTTCGGGAACAAGGTGAGTTTTGCATTCCAACTCATTAGAAATTAAACACTTTACAGGGGTCATACGTAAAAAAAAAAGTTTATGAGGCTGCATCTATGCATCTATCAAAAATGTAGTAAAATGGTTTGGGAGTCTGACTTGTAACCCAAAGATCGTGGATTAGAGTCTCGGTACCGGCAGGGATTGTAGTCCTCAGTGTCACATGATCCTATATAAATTATTCTAATATGCTGATTTGAACAGTATAGTGTAAAATGCTTTTTTGTTTGTTTGTTTGTTTCTTCACCACAATATCTTGACCTTCTTTGAATTATCTATTCATATACCAAGTAGAGACCATGGAATATGAATATAGAATTCATTTAACCTTTAGTATCAATGTACCGTGATATTACGACCTGATCAGTGTACCACATCATCGTTTTATTTTATTTTTTTATTTATTTAAAGAGCATGAGAAGAGAACAATAGGGCTAAAAATTATTTCTCAGTTTAGTGGTGGCTGTACAGAATCATATGAAATCAAAGCCAGTCCTTCAGAGTTTGAATTGCCCATTCTTGTCTCTTTCTCTTTCTTGCTTGCTCTCTCTCAGTAGGTACCAGTCAAGCACAGGCCTGAGGCTTTCACTTCCTGTGAGCACTCCTAAAAATAGCTTGGTTCACTCTCTACATCTCGCTCTCTCTCACTCTTTCCATTTCCTCTCTCTCATTCTCTCGCTAGGTCCAGTGCAACATACATTCTCCGGGCAAAATACCTGCTTGCTAGCCAAAATGAAGATTGAAACCTAAAAACAGGGTGCAGAATTGCATTAATACTTAAATATTGTTGAAATAACAGCAGAAGCAAGCAGTTCTTCAGCAGCACAGCCACAATTAAAGGATTTGCTTGTGGCATACGTAAAAGAACTTGCTCACACCACCAGCTAATTCCCAGTGGTGATAATTATATACACACACACACACACACACACACTCCACCCTCTTACACTACAGCACGACTCTAAAAATAATCCCTCTGAATTCTGTTCTTCCTTGTATTATAGTTTTTGAAATCATCACCTTAAATTGGCGGCAGTTCATTTATCTTGTTGGTTTCACTGATGTGGAGCCATGCATCCAGAAGATGCCCGTGCACAAGAAGCTTTTAGTTTGAAACAGCGTCAGATCTCAAGCTGTGGTAATGATAGCATGCAAATGTTAATTGTGGAAGCTATGCTAACAAGATCCGTGAATGTGCTCAGGTCTCTAAGGAGCAGTTTCTAAGAGGATGCAAACTAAAGGGAAATCTTGGTGTAGAACTAAAAGAAGGCATGAGAAGTATGACTTTCAGTATGACTTCAGTATGACTTTGAGAAAACCATATAGTTAGGAAATTAATACAAATTAATGATTGTTCTGGTCCCACAAGCAAATACATGTTCTGTTTCCAGATTTTATTTTATTTAAAAAAATATTTATTTGCATTATTTTATTTATTAAATTGTTTATTTATTTAGATTTTATTGCAAACCATAAATTAATAAATTTATTAATATAAAATAAAAAAGTTATGCAGTTATGCATTGATATGATAACTAACTAAACAGGCTTTTTTAAAGAAATTATGAGAAAACATTTCCCAAATATTTTACATGGCTTCATGTCAAAAGTCATTCATCCATTTAAATGGTTTGTTTGGAAAAATTCTATCAGTTGCTATAAACCAACCAACCAAAGTTTCTGCAGGTCTTAAAATGCAGGTCCAAAAATTAAGGCCCTAAAATGTGCACTGCAAATAAAAAAAATAATAATAATAATAAAAAAAAAAAAAAAAAAAAAATATATATATATATATATATATATATATATATATATATATATATATATATATATATATATATATATATATATATAAATATATATTAAATGCCTTCCTTTTTGTTTTGTTTTCCAATCCAAATATCTAAACATTCTTAAATTAAGATACATTTTCTTAAGATGCAAAAAAAAAGACATGAATTCTTGTTTCCTAAGAAATTAAACAAATTTGATATATGCTTAAAACAAGAATATGAAAACTTGTTTACTCTTTGAATTAACTGTATTTTGTAACCACACTGGCAGATATTTATTCTTGCTTTAATAATAAACTCACTTTGTTTTAGTCAATTTCTCAGAAAACAAGTATTCTTATATACTGTAATTTTTCTTCTGAAGGTACATTGATTTGAAAATGACTGAAAAACAATTCCTAAATACCAAGGAAGAACATCACTTTTTGCAGTGTAATCAGAAGGTATAGAAAATATTTTCCATTGATGTTGTTATGCATCAAGTTCGGGATCCAGACCAATCTTCTCATGCCAGTGTTTTTGCATTGTAAATTGAGGACCCTCGGTATGTGAACCTTTAAAAGTACGAATCATCTCATACAAACACATCAGATTTAGCATTTAAACTTAATGCATCTCTAGGAGCCAGGCTAAGTATTGAGACTGTGTTGAACAAGAATGAATAGAATGTAAAACAGCGCCAACGAGACCTGCTCAAAAAAAGATTTACTACATATGTAAGCACCATGTAAACATTAACAAAATTTCTACAACTAAATAGCAATGTTTTACTAGTTTAAAGCAGCTTTAGACATATATTGATGTCTTTAAATTTGTTTTAGATCTCCAGTGATAACCTTTGACCCCTAGTCTTCAGCTCTAATGTCAGCCACAGAATTGGCAGGGTACTGTAAAGGAATAGTTGCCTAAAAACAATTATGAACCCTGTTTTATTCCATGAAACACAATAGTAGATGTCAGTTTCAATTAAACATCTGGTCTGGCAAAAGGGAATAACGTCTTCTAAGGAAACTAGTAATTATGCCCAAATGTTCTAATCTGATTGTCTCTTCTGGCTCGAGTTGTCTTGCTCAGTGGACTTTTGAATGGCTCTGTATTGCTTGAGTGAGTGTGTGAGACTGCAGGTGTTGGGTTGAATTTTCAGTGTCAGGTTTTCCTCCCGAAGGCGCCCAGGCAGTGTCCCGTAACACTCAGTCCACTCACCCTGAACTATCTCTATGCCTGCTACTGTCTCCATGTCCCCCTTCACACAGAAGCTGTGGAGAGGAATACTTTCAGTGGAGGTGTAGGGAAATGTACCCCTTCTCTCTGCCCTCCCCCAGAGCCTTTACATAACACAACTTCCATCTTTCCATCAGCCCACCTCGCTTTGTCTCTTTTTGGCTTTTTCTCTTACTCTCTCTTTCCTTCGTTCTATACTTTGCCGCTTTTCTCACGAGTCTAACAAAAGCAAGGACAGTTCCCTGTCTAAATGGGGCTTGTCTCCTGGTCCTGACGGATGCGTCTAGAACACCCTTATCCAAACAGAAGCCTTTGAACGCATCCTCCGTCTCCATGGCGGTCACTCACAGTGTCAAAGTCTTCAGCTTGAGTGTGTGGGCCAAACGCAGGGCAAATATTGCCTAAATGAAGACGGACACTTTAGCTGAGAGGCACCTTTTTAGATGTTATCATCATGAAAGTGGGTATTACTTGTCCATTTTTTGGAGCAGAAGGGAAAGGGGTATGTGACTCCATCTATCTCTGGAGGCCCCTAGCTTTGAAAATCAGTAAACATTTTAATCCAAGCTTCAGATGAGCCGCCTCCGGAGGTTTCAGTTTAGACAAAGAGTCAAAGAAAAAGGAGAGATTATAAAAAGGGAAGACGAGGCCATTTGTAGGTTGTTAGTGTGTAACTGTACATTAGGAGAATGGATGTGACCCTTTGATTTTTTCTTTTTCAGGCATCATCGCTTACACTGAGTATCTCTTTCGGCTCTGCATTCTGACAAGTGAGTATATGACCTCTATCCCTCTGTCTCCCTCCCTTAAACTTGCATTCTTATCCCATGCTTTATTTTTTCTTTGCCCCTCTTTTTTTAAATAAGCACAATATGCATGTATCCTATTTTAAGCATGAATTAAAGATCATCTAGTCCATGGAGGTTTTACGTCTAGTGTGGCTCGCAAGGCTTCAGACTTGACTTTATTTAAAAGGAAGATTTTACTTCTCAGGTTGCAGAGTTCTTAGGAATATCTTATTTAAATGTCAAATGTTTCTTATAAAATGATCTGGAAGAAATATAAAAAATATATTTGTTTAAACAAAAGAATATTCCTAAATTTACACATTTCCTAGTGTTTATCTCCAATTGTCAGTTTTTTGGTGTCTCGCATAACTATTTTAGATTCTTATATATCAGTAATTCAGTATTTCATATCACAAAATTTAACTAGTGGGGGAGAAAAATGTAAATTAAATATTGCATTTGTAAAGTATGCATTTTGCCTTGTGCACATATAAAGTTCCATGCACATTTATCATAGACACAAATGACACCTATGTTGTATTACACTAACTGAGATATGTGCATATGGATAGAATAGCCAAGATAACTTGATGGAAGAATTCCATGTTCATACTGAAATCTCAAACTTTGGTGTCATGAGATCTAATCTGAAACTTTTTTTTATTTTATTTTTTTTTTTTAAGATAAAAAAATCTGCAACGCAGGAGGCATGATTAAAAGTCTTCATGTGATCTCCATTCAGTGTTTAGGAATAATAACTGAGGTTGTTAAGTAAATCTAGTTTATGATTTTACATTCGTGCAGAGTTGTCTGATTAAGCTAGTGGTAACAGAAACACGCATGTTCTCACTGCTGCTGTTACTTGGGCAACATAACAAAGTGAAGACATGTTGCTCTTGACGGGTTCAAAAACATCTGAAGAGAGTGATGAAAGCTAAAGTGTATTGCAAGTTTTCAGTGCGATAACAGGTTCATAGAAATGTGGGCCTGGCCTCTGATTAAGCCACCTAGTGGTTGAATGTTTAATGGTGGTTGGCAAATTGACTGCAACATTTCCAGTGCTTGATGATATATATCAAATCTAATCTTTGGTTAAATTCATGCCGCAGCTTATTATAATAATATGACATTCTTTTCTCAACTGTTCTTCAGAGCCTCATGCAGGCTTTAAGATTGCCTTTAACATGTTTGATGCTGACGGTAACCAGATGGTGGATATGGGGAATTTCTTGTGGTGAGTTGATAGAGTATTGATTCTGTCCATAGATGTTTGTTTTTAAAAATAATATTTTAACCGACCATTATTTTTTTCAGGAATTTAGTTTATGATAATATTGTAATCTGTTTTACAGTCCCAGTTCTACCAAAATGTAAATAAAAAATCACAATCCTGTATAAAAATAGTAACGTTACATATTTGCACATTTATAAAAACTCTTGAACATGATGATCAACATTTTCAGAAATGTTTTCCTCCTGTCCCTGAACCATTTGTTGGGGGGGATAAAAATCTTTGTTTACAATAGAAAGTGTCATAAACAGTATTTAAATATAAACAGTATTTAAGTGTTAATAATTATTGAGGTGTTGGCATTATCTGATTGGAGCAAATTTATTTAGTCAGAAAGGGATTAATAGAGATACAGTTACTGTCTTTATAAAGCTTGTAGTTTGTTGTGCCAAATCATTAAAAGCGACCGCGTCGCTTCCATTGTGAGCGCGCATACCGCGCTCCTACATTTGAAATAACGAACTTGAGCACGCAAAAGACGCGATATGTGAACGGCCCCTTATGCGTGTGCGTGAGCAGCGCTCGTTCTTGTTGTGTGTGTATGTGACTGACAGACAGCCCCCTGTAGCATGCATGAGATCTCACAGTTTTCACAGACAAACGTCTTAATAATATCGCAAATTAGAAATGTTTGGTAAGATAAAATGTGCATTATTACGCAAATCTTTTCATTATCGTCACTCTTTATTATTAAGCGGTAGTTTTCATACTGTTATGTCTTTGCATGGGCCGCACTCGTTGTGGTGTGTGTGTGTGTGTGTGCCCATCCCTATATACAGGTCCTTCTCAAATATTGTGAAAAAGTTCATTATTTTCCATAATGTAATGATAAAAAATAAACTTTCATATATTTTAGATTCATTGCACACCAACTGAAATATTTCAGGTCTTTTATTGTTTTAATACTGATGATTTTGGCATAAAGCTCATGAAAACCCAAAATTCCTATCTCAAAAAATTTGCATATCATGAAAAGGTTCTCTAAATGAGCTATTAACCTAATCATCTGAATCAACTAATTAACTCTAAACACCTGCAAAAGAGGCTTCCTGAGGCTTTTAAAAACTCCCAGCCTGGTTCATTCAAAACCGCAATCATGGGTAAGACTGCCGACCTGACTGCTGTCCAGAAGGCCATCATTGACACCCTCAAGTTAGAGGGTAAGACACAGAAAATTTCTGAATGAATAGGCTGTTCCCAGAGTGCTGTATCAAGGCACCTCAATGGTAAGTCTGTGGGAAGGAAAAAGTGTGGCAAAAAACGCTGCACAACGAGAAGAGGTGACTGGACCCTTGGGAAGATTGTGGAGAAGGACCGATTCCAGACCTTGGGGGACCTGCAGAAGCAGTGGACTGAGTCTGGAGTAGAAACATCCAGAGCCACCGTGCACAGGCGTGTGCAGGAAATGGGCTACAGAGAAGCAGCACTGGACTGTTGCTCAGTGGTCCAAAGTACTTTTTTCGGATGAAAGCAAATTTTGCATGTCATTCGGAAATCAAGGTGCCAGAGTCTGGAGGAAGACTGGGGAGAAGGAAATGCCAAAATGCCTGAAGTCCAGTGTCAAGTACCCACAGTCAGTGATGGTCTGGGGTGCCATGTCAGCTGCTGGTGTTGGTCCACTGTGTTTTATCAAGGGCAGGGTCAATGCAGCTAGCTATCAGGAGATTTTGGAGCACTTCATGCTTCCATCTGCTGAAAAGCTTTATGGAGATGAAGATTTCGTTTTTCAGCACGACCTGGCACCTGCTCACAGTGCCAAAACCACTGGTAAATGGTTTACTGACCATGGTATTACTGTGCTCAATTGGCCTGCCAACTCTCCTGACCTGAACCCCATAGAGAATCTGTGGGAAATTGTGAAGAGAAAGTTGAGAGACGCAAGACCCAACACTGTGGATGAGCTTAAGGGCGCTATCGAAGCATCCTGGTCCTCCATAACATCTCAGCAGTGCCACAGGCTGATTGCCTCCATGCCACACCGCATTGAAGCAGTCATTTCTGCAAAAGGATTCCCAACCAAGTATTGAGTGCATAACTGAACATAATTATTTGAAGAAAAACATGGTTAGGCCCTAGGCCCAGAGGTTCTTACAAATGCCAGCACTGCAACGATTGTGCTAATGTAAGACAAACCAAAATTTTTCATGATGTTGGTTCTCAAAAGTAATTCACTATTAACCATTTTATAAACTGCCAAACTACCTTTGTCATTTATAGATTGGAATGTCCTATGTGTGAAGTCTTTTATGTAGGAAGAACTAAGCGGCGTTTATTGGACAGACTGGCTGAACACAAATACGCAATTCGCACAGGAAACACCAACTATCCCATGGCAAGACACTATATGGAACATCACAATAGTGACCAATCCACCTTACAGGTCTGTGGGATTGACCACATTCCTTTGTCCTTAAGAAAGGGCAATAGGCAAAGGTAGCTGAATCAACGGGAAGCTTTCTGGATATTTCGCCTACAGGCTACGAAATATCCAGGCTTGAATGAGGAACTTGGCCTTAGTGTATATCTTTGATGTTCTGTTGTTCTATGGTGGTTTGAAATTTATATACTATGCTTGTATTTTACTTTTATGGGTCACCGTGTTGGGTACAGGTATAGTCCTTTCATGAAGTTAGTTTTTGTGTGTACTTAATTGATTTGTTAAGAAGTGAAAATGATGACATCTGCTGTCTCTTGTGTGTACTAACAATTGTAACCTTAGCACAACAGTTGATAGATGGAGGCTTCTGATTGGTGGACTGTTAATTCATAAGAAACTTTGTTTGTTTGAGATCTGTTTAACTCCCAGAAGAAGGCATGTAGCCGAAACGCGTTGGAGTTCTTTAGAAGGTTAATGTGACCAAGCCATAATAATAAAGGCTTTTTTACTTTTGTAATTGAGAGTGCCTTGGAGTTCCTTGTTCATTTATAATTATTTGAAGGTTGACTGTTTTTGTATTAAAAACACTTTTCTTTTATTGGTCGGATGAAATATGCAAATTTTTTTTGAGATAGGAATTTTGGGTTTTCATGAGCTGTGTGCCAAAATCATCAGTATTAAAACAATAAAAGACCTGAAATATTTCAGTTGGTGTGCAATGAATCTAAAATATATGAAAGTTTAATTTTTATTATTACATTATGGAAAATAATGAACTTTTTCACAATATGCTAATTTTTTGAGAAGGACCTGTATAAGTTGCATTTATTTAGAACCAAGCACCAAGAGAAAACATTACCGTCTACAGCCACGAGAGGGCGCTCTATGTTTTCAGTGTAGACTACAGGAGCACAGAGCAGCATAGAGCGCCCTCCCGCGGCTGGAGAAGGTAATGTTTTCTCTTGGTTAATTTGTCTTAGGTCATTTCTCTTAGTTCATGTCATATTAATTTTGATAAATAAGTCGCACCTGAGTATAAGTCGCAGGACCAGCCGAACTATGAAAAAAAGTGCGACTTATAGTCCTGAAAATACGGTATATCCTGAAAACATCAATTGGCCACCCACTGTAAACTTCCTCTAAACTTATATTTGTTTGGTCTGTCCCGAATGCATAACACTTTTTATCTCATTCACATGTCCAGTTTATCAAGGGCTGTCTGAGAGGGAGCATCATCCTCTCTTGGAGGCTTGCGAAAGTGTGCCAGCTGTCATGTGGTTAAACCACTTTCTACCCTTTGCATGTTTAACCTGTCTTTGTCCATCTCTTCTTATGTTATTATCTCCTTCCTCTCCTCTTCCGCATGCTGTATCCTCTCCTTTCGTCTCTGTGTAGAGTATACAGCTCTGTGGATATCAGGTTGTCCCTTTAAACAGCGTATGTATCTCCCCCAGCTCTCTGACCTGTGAACTATAACCTCTGTGTGAATTTTGGATGATGGGTAAATGAGAGAGATCTGCAGATGACTGAATGAAAATGTGGAGGGAGGTGGAGTGGACCTCAGAGGTCAGAGAGCATGTGTGTGTTTTGCCACAATCAGTCTAATTTGATTCTCATTGATTTTAGTTTCTTTAAACACAGCGTGTCAGTTACAAACTTCATCAGTGGGCTATAAAGAACAGGTTAGGGTAAGAGTGGGTGAAGTTGTTTGTGTAAAATGTGTTTTCTATTGAGTTAGCTCTGGAGTCTTTCACATTCACTTACGTTAAATCACTTGTATTACATCTCTCTTGTTCACTGTGTAATGTTTCTAAATTCAAAATATCCCTGTTGGGACTTCTGTCAAATTTAGCTCACTTTAGTGGACAATTCTGTCCACACAAAAACACATAATTCCACTTTCACCTTTAACTCCTGCACAAATGCTTTTGTATATCAGTGAATCTGGTACAGAAAGAGAGACAGATTGAAAGACCTTGGTCCATTATAGTGACTCCTTACAGCACAAGACTGATGTGAGAAATATATTTCCTGTTTTCCTTATCCTGATGTGTCAATTGTTGAATACTTGAATGTGCTGCCATGTTGTGAAGCACATATGAAGTCATTTGTTTTAATTACTCAAAAGTTCAGAAGCAGTTATTCTGCCGATATCATGGTCAATGTGTATCACACACACACACACACATACACACACAAACTACACACCATATAACCACATACAATTAGCATTTGGCTAACATCAACAAGTTCCCTCTCCTAGTCTTCATATTAATCCTTATACAGTATATTTGACTGGTTTAGGTTGCTGAATTTGCTATATGTTTTTCATGGTTGAGAAAATGACTGAGAGACCACCCAACACATCCTCTTATTAACCATGTCAAGAAACTAACATGATAACAACTTTCCATCTCATGCTAAACCCTGTGCAGGTGCTAAAAAAAAGAGAGTCAGGAGTTAGTGCCCAGGAGCTTCTGGGACATGCTGAGACGTGGTGCGAGCCAAGCCCTGTTTTCTGACCTGGCAGAGGTACAACCATAGCCCTCTGTCCTCCTGTCTCATTCCATGTTTTTATTCATCCCTAGCTATCCCTAACACAGTGTTCTCACCGGTAAAAAAAGGTACATCATATCTGTCATTCCTCCTTTTACCTTATAAAACATCATTGTCATTTAATAACCCTGGAATATTCTTTTATTTAATAAAAATAAAAAAAAAATCAGTTTCTTATTGTGTATTTTATCAACTGCTGATCTGCTAGAAAATATGTTTTTGATGCGCCATTCAAAATAAATAAAAACACGACAAGAGATGTTTGTTACTATAAATTCATCTGATAAGAAAAACATTAGACTGTGTGTTTGTGTGTGTGTGTGGGGGGGGGGGTTCTTTCAGTGTTCATTTAGTATTATTTTTACATAATAATGCTATACATTTTATATATACTTTTATATACACCCTCAAAAAAAAAGGTTCAAAAGTTGTACCTAAAGAGTCAATATTAAAGTGTACCTTTCGAAAAAAGATAAAGATAGGTTTAATTATTAAATATATATTTTTGTTCCATTTACATTTTAGTTTTATTTATTTTTGAATTACCTGTAAATAGTTGCATTACATTTTAATTTTAGTTTAATATTTTTTTTTATATATTATTACTATATAGGTTTAATTTTTTTTTATTCATTTATGTGTGTATAATTTGTAAATATATGCCATATTTCAAAAGGAAGTTTTGATTATGCTGAATACTAAGAAACAATAAAAAGACCGGTTTAGGTTTCAGGTTTAATATGATTTTTTACAGAGAATTTTGCAGAGAATTGCTGTCTTTTTTTAATACTTCATCATTAACAGTTTTTTGTCATCTCTGCTTATCGATTTCAGATTTTTTTTTGCATGTGCAGTTTTTGCATTTAATCGACTGTGAATCATAACAAGCTCATATTGTAAGCTCTCAGTGGTGAGGCACATTAAAGGCCTTTGTTTATGCACTGATTCAGAATAAGTCTGCTCATCCTGATGGTGTGTTTGTGATCTGATGGCTAATAGAGGGCGTCAGTAGGAAGCAGGAGTTTAATGATTATGGAGAGCTGTGTACAGATGCCCTGTATTTACTTAGTCTGTTTTTCACAATGAAAGGGTCATTTCAGCTTGGCTTCCTCAGATGACACAGCAGTTAGACAGGTCTGTTTGTCTGAGTTGACAACTGCAGGGTACCAGACATTGTGTATCTGTGGGCTAAAGGGCGCATGCTAGCATGTGTGGAAGTGTGATTGGGGTTACTCATCTTAAAAGTCGACAGCAGTAATGACTGTTTTTATCGCTGTTTTTAGATCAAAGAGTAAAACGCTTCAGGCAATGTCTAAGTCACACTGTGGGCCCGGCTGTGGTACTACATGGAATGATGACCTCACATTAATGGTTTCCTGTAACCACAGTGTTGTGATGTCACACTTCCAGCAGATTGATGATGAAATTGTGAAAAAAAAAAAACAGCTGTAAATGTTTTAGATAAAAGAAAGATTCATTTATCAATCCATCTGTTTCAGTCACATGACTTTTATGCCGGCCTGCCATAATTATGACCATCAGCGAACAAAGTAATAGGGTGAAAACAAAAAATGCATGAGCAAAATACCAAGAAAAAATGAAGTTTGGACTTGATCCATTCCTGTGTATACCTACACTTACATATGCATCACACTAATAATGTTCCTCACCATAAACTCGTCTGTATGTATATAATTATGTACAATGTTGCAATATGGTGTTTTTTATTAATGTTTTTAACATGCTTGAAAAAGGAATCATGATACTTAAAAGATCGCTCAAATTGATTTTGAACATTAGCTTTAAACAGTTTAAACAATCTGAAGATTAATTCCAGAGAAGTAAAGGTGGGATTTGCTTACATGTGAGCATTTCCTTCACAAATCTCTTGAACGTTTGCTGGGGAATTGCATGCGATATGGATGCTTTGTATATCTTTTGTTGTCATGTCTTGGTCTATGTGCTCTACATTTCCCTTGGCTTGACACTGTGTACACCTGGTATTCATGTCCAGTCCTTACAAACGATTTTAGTGAACGGCTCTCTTAAAACACATTCAGCGGTAATTAAATAAAACAGATGTACACAGGGAGTCTATATAAGTGTACACATCTGGCATGTTTGTGTGCATTTCTGTGTACAATTGCATCTTTGTTGTGTTTCTTTTTCAGTCTTATATACAATCTTTATGCCATTCTAATGCACGTCTTCTCAAAACATGTCCTCTGTAGGCTCAGGAGAGAAAAGATAAATGAATGCACAACTTTAGGCTCTGGATGGCTGGTTCTCTGAATGGATACGCAAGCCTGTGATAGACTGATTTCTTATTCAGACACAAGGATTTTGTCATAGTTACTTCTTTCTTGTTTTGCTCTCTTTACTGCCGCTCCTCACCAATCACAGCGTGTCAATGAGAACATGATGATTGACAGCACTCTGCTTGTGCACTTCTTTGGCAAGAAGGGGAAGGCTGAGCTAACGTTTGAGGACTTCTACACGTATGACAATTTAAAAAAAAAGCTCTAAAAACATGACATTTATTAATCTCCATTTGGCAAGGATGGATGCATGACAACTAATGTCCATCAAGCAGGTAGAAGGAAATGCTGTCGCATGAAAGCTGGATGTGGCATGATAAAATGAAAAAAGTCTTTAAAGACATGTCTCATGCTCACTACAGCTGCAAAATACAACAGAAACAGTATTGACATAAAATATTATTACAATGTAAAATAACTTTTTTTATTTTAATATAAGACTACAGTCTTTGGTTTCATCATTCTAATATGCTGATTAACTTTCATTATATTGATATATATATGTTTTGTAAGATCGTCAATGTTTTACTATTTTGTTCAATTTAATATATCCTTACTGAATAAACATTTTCATTTCTTTATTGAATAAAAATGTAAAAAGACTTACAGACCCCAAACTTTTAAATGGTAGTATAAATGTAAAAGGTACATTTATCATAGCCAGTCACTACAAATGACAGAAAGTTCCATTTCATTGCTCCACATAAATGTACGTTAAACTTCAAACATTTTTGCTGTGTTGTGCAACATTTTTGTTTTTTTCTTGTTGATAATGAAACAGGTGAAAAAGTAAAATATCAAATATCATAGAAACCACCTGGAGCAACAACATAGCACATAGAGGTTATTTTTACATGGGCAAACACCATCGACATTTTTAATTCTTTCCACTCTGACTTTTATTGCGGTCATTGGTCTTTCAGATTCATGGATAATCTGCAAACTGAGATGTTAGAGATTGAGTGCGAGAGTGCATACCTAATGAGAAGGTAATGAGTATTGTCACCTAGCCACTAACTTCTCCCCCACGCTCACACTTTCACCCCTTCAAACGACTCATGTTTCCCCTCCTCCAAACAGCTTTACATGTACAAGAAAGTTTTTAATTCAACACTTCTGTGCCCTATACAAGGAAATTCAATTATTAAATTAAATTAAATTAAATTAAATTAAATTAAATTAAATTAAATTAAATTAAATTAAATTAAATTAAATTAAATTAAATTTTTAATTTAAATTTAATTCAATTATATTATTAAAAATAGACCTACAAATTAAATTTACACATATACACAAATTTGTTCTATCCACAACTAATGTAACTCTTTCATCCTGTGGATAGTCATTTTTCTTAATATTACCATGTTTGTATAAAGGATCAAGTATCAATATATGAAATTCCTTTATTTTTAAGTGAAGTGTTCAAATCCCTTTCTGGCCCACTGTAGTTGTGTAGGTGTGGTGAGTATGTGCTTGGGGCAAAGTTTGTGTTTGAATACAGATTGTGATGCTGTCCATCTAGAGGGTCACCTGATGTCGGTTTCTCCATGCCTGACTGCTCTCTTTTAGCTCTTTCCCATCCCATCTGAGGGAACTGTTTGTGTTGAGGATATCAGGTTTTGGGGCCCCTTTTTGAGCAGTTTGTACATTTGGCTAGAATGACTTCACCCTCCTCTGGAATTCCCACGGAATAGACCCCTAAACTCACCTTTATGGCATTTTATGGTTTTCCAACTCAATCCAACAAAATCCAGCTTTAAATATCAAACCTATCCAACAGTTAAGCCTAATATGTAACTAGAACTATGTTAAATACTCACCAGAGAGGTTTATGTGGATTACCGTACCTGTGACAAGACTTTCCTGTGTTTAAGGTATTAGCTACATAATAACCATTTATCTTTTTTGCAACCAAAAAGCAGGTCTGTGTTAATACATCTGACACCCTCGGGTGAAAGATTTAATAACTAGATTTTTGTTTTGACAGGCAGGACAATATGCTGCAGGTTTTGGTTCACCCAATTCCAAAATGCAAAAAAAAAGAAAGAAAGAAAGAAAGAAAAGAAAAAAGTATCATAAATTACTCACCCTCGTGACATACTTGTTTACTTTTCTTTCTTCTGTGGAACACAAAAGACGATATTTTGGAAAACGTCTTGGGTGTTTTTTGTCCATACAGTGGAGGTCATTCAGGTCAAATGTCATTTGGATATAAAGTACTTCAAATTGTTTCGCAGTACAAAGATATGCAGGTCTTCAGGGTGAATGGCGACAAATTATTTTGGGGTTAAATGTACTGTACAATACTTAGCAAAACTTTGGGGGCCAGGATTTTTTCATTATTGCAAAATTTTCTGTTTCAAATATTAAATAGCACAACTGTTTTCCACACTGATGATAAATATTTCCTGAACATCAAATCACCATATTAGAATGATATCTGAAGGTTCATGCGACAAAATATGCAGCTTTGCATCACAGGAATAAATTACATTTTCAAATATATTCAAATAAATATATAAATAGATATTAGTAATTCACAGTATTGCTATTTTCATTCAAATAAATGCAGAATAGGAGACTTCTTTTAAAAAATCATACTGACTCCAGATTTTTGAGCAGTGTTTTTAAGACATTCTTGTATTGTGTTGTCAGTCAAATTCTAAGTTATCTATTGCTTCCAGTCTATGATGTCATGGTTTTTGGCTGACAATTTTATGACATTGTGCTGTAAAATGACTCATGCCTTTCATCATTGCATGTGTCATTGTGTGCTGTGTTGTGCACACACATCATCAAACAAGCATGAGCGGCACAGCATCGGAGTCCTTGTGCATACAGTCTATAAAAATGTTGATTTCTTTTTGTCCATCGATGCATTTGTCTGTTCGGTACAGATTTGGTTGTATATGAAATGAGAACTGCTTGTGTATTCTGCATGATGTCATGTCACTCACAGATGGCAGCTCTGTCTGTTTGATTGAATATCTCAGATTTTAAGATATAATTTCCCACTATTTCCTATCACTTTTCTTTTGTTTCATGATCAGGGCATCACCTTTGATGAGTTCAGGTCTTTCTTCCAGTTCCTCAATAACCTTGAAGACTTTGCCATTGCCATACAGATGTTCAGCTTTGCCTGTCGTTCCATTGGACAAGGTGAAATACTTACTAATACTTAATAGGGATAGTTCACCCAAAAATTACAATTCTGTCATTGATTACTCACCCTTATTTCATTCCACACCCTTCATTCATCTTTGAAACACAAATTTGAATTCACAAATACCACTGATTAATGAAAATGTAAAATGCAAGTCTGGGACTTAAAATCTAATTTTAAAAGAAAAAAATTAATACCAGTTTTTGAAATCAGTGTTTCACTTAAATAAATACACCTAAATAGTTTTAAAGCAAATGGAAAATATTTTGAAATAGAAAAATTCTAATTATTTATTTATTTACCCCCCCCCCCCCCCCCCCCCCCAAAAAAAATGGTTTTGACCTGCCATTGTATCCTCAAAATGTATTACAAATTAAGAATGAATGTGATTTATGAATGTGTGTGTTTGTCTTTTTCTGCCTTCCAGATGAGTTTGCTCGTGCGGTATATGTCGCAACAGGCCTCAAGCTGACCCGTCACCTGGTTAACACCATCTTCAAGATATTTGTTGTGGATCATGATGATCAGCTCAGTTACAAAGAGTTCACTGGTATCATGAAGGACCGGCTGCACCGTGGAGGCAAGGGAAGAAAGAGGTGTAGGGGAAGAGCGGTGCATCATCCTTTTGTGCTTTCAAATTTCATTGTGATATAAGGACAGTAGCAGTGCAGCTGTAGCGCCACCTAGTGTTAATTATGTATATCTGAACAATGAAACCTATAGCTCCCTGTAGGTTTTTCATTATTATTAGGACTAGTTCTAAACCCACTGTCAAGTAAACATAACATTTTCTTCGGATATTCTACTAGGCATAACAGCATTATTATTTTGTTGTTGTTGTTGTTTCTTGTAAAAAATATTTTTTATGAATTAAAAAAAAAAAAAAAATCCATTTAATATAGCTAGTTATTGTTTGTTGATAATAACAAATTAGGATTTTTTTTAATAGTCATTTTGTCAACTACTGAAGTAATGAATAATTCTCTCTTTTTGTTCCTGCAGGGTTATAAGGCTGTAGAGCGTTTTACTTCATTTAAACCATGTCTGAAGAGGGAACTGGCAGGCAGATCTACGTTTTTCCAAAAAAGTATCTCATGACTGTATTTGATCAAAAAATTGTAAATCTGTAATATTGTAAAATATTTTTACATTTTAATATATTTTTCTTTTGATTCTTGAATTTACTGCAATCTTCAGTGTCACAAGATCCTTCAGAAATCATTCATGCTGATTTGCTGCTAAATAAACATTTCTTATTATCAATGTTGAAAACCCATTATGCTGCTTAATATTATTAAAGAACAGCTTTTATTGGAAATAATTTTTTTTGGAACAATGTAAAAGTCTTTACTGACACTTTTGATCAGTTAAATGCATCCTTGCTACATGAAAGTATTAATTTATTTAAATAATAAAGAAATAAATTTAATGGTAATGTATTCTCACCATTTATCTCACCATCTATTTTATATATATTGTACAGGAAAATCTTGATTTAATGAGTGAATATTTAAGGTATAGGTTTAATTAGCTCCCCCCATTTCCCCCCCCCCCCCTTTTTTTCACAAGGTGAACGGTGTTCAGGATGTGTCTTTTCTTTCTAAGAAAGCAACTGATTTATCTGCTCTGCAAATGTTTGAGAGAGGTTCCCTCATGAAATCTACCTCTTCTTCTTCTGATTTTGAAACCTTGGGAATGAGATGATGTCCCTGCGATCATTGCTTTGCACTGCTTGTTCTAGTATCTGCACAGCCCTGCTTGATCAAACTTTATTCTGTAATCTGCTCCAAATACAGTTTGCTTATAACCTGGGAGCTGGTACAAGTTCAATGTTTTGTATGTATTAAAGTTTCACGTGGGTGTTTTAGAAAGGTAAAGAGATTTTTAAATGCATTTGTAGGATGAGTTATTCATTAAGGCCTTTTATTCATTATATTTATACTAGGCTATTATATTGCATTGTACCTTATATTTTATTATGCCAGTTATAAACAAAGCTATTATTATTATTATTATTATTATTATTATTATTATTTTGTCATTGTCAGGATTGTTTAAATGTACAGAATCATCCTGTGTGAAAAGGGTAATACTTTATTATCATAATCATAAAGTGGGTTTATAAGAGATTATGGGGCTCGTGTAGCATTAATTCCAATTATAAGCATTGCCTTAATCTAAAATTTTTGTTATTTTCTCACACAATTGACTTATTTTTAACAAAATGATTGTGCAAGATTGGTTTGCAATTGACATCAAAGTATTGCATTCTTTTTAAGACTGTACTGTAATTCATACACTTAACAAATACAGACTTGAAATTCCATAAAATATTATTCTAGTCAGTAAAGTGGTTTCAGTGTGCGCATGCCTATGATGCAAATTTCTAACAGTGTTTAAAGAGGTCATATGATGCCATTTCAATTTTCCTTTTCTCTTTGGAGTGTTACCCCTTACAAAAGGAAAATATATTTACCAATATATTTCTTAAAATATATTGTAATATATTATTTTCCCTTTTTATTTCCTAATATATTATATATTTGAATACATTTAATAATATATTGATGATACATATATAATATATAGCAAAATATACAAATGATTGCCGCTTTCAATATATTGCAATATATTGGAAAAAATAACTATATGCTTAATATATTACATGATATTTTCCGATATACTGCAATATATTTTTGTTTCATAAGGGACAAGCTCTTGGTGCATGAATAAGATCAATAAAGTTGCGAAGACTAAAGTCTCAAATCCAAAGAGATATTCTTTATCAAAGTGCCACGCCCCCTAAAACGGCTCATTCAAACGCGCCCCACATATCTAAGTCAGTATGTGGAAATATTTGTGTAATCCCGCCCAAATGAAGAAGGCGCGTGTTGAATCATACATGTCAGGGAGATGCTGTGTTTATCTAGGCGAAAGCAAAAGCACTTTTTGGCCTTCCGAGAGTACATGCATTTAGGGATCTTTATGGTTACTTACAACATAACAGCAACACATTTTATGGACGACCGTTTCGTGAACCTAGGAGAGGAGGTAGCTAATTCTGACTTTGCTTGCTACGACAATCTGACGCTTCTGAATCAGCTACTGTAAGTATGTTATTAGTTTAACTATTTGATATTGACCGTTCAAATGCGGAGTTTTGTGCGTCGTCGTGTGTGTGTGTTTGTGCGCGCGCGCAATAATGATCTGTAAAAAAAAAAAGGCATCGTAACGTTACCCATTTAAGATTGATGTCTTCAATGATTCTGCATGACATATAATACCCATATAGTCGGTACTTAAATCCTTATTATAATATAATTTAGCCATGCATTCTGTCATCTGTGCATATTTAAATATAATTTATAGAAACAAATAATTTCATATTTTTATAGAAAATTTTGAGAAGTGAATGATTTCATGATTTCCTACAATTATTATGATTACAATCACTAACTGAATAAAACAATTCATAAAAAAAATATGCCAACACCCTGATCATAAACTTCCAGATAAACGACATAATTCGACATAAAATAACAAACAGATCATACAGGCATCAAATAATTTGCAATGGCATAAACAAGTATGTTTTCATTTACTTTCACAATAAATTTTTCATTTGTGTTATACGTTTTCTTTTACTGTCTATGTTTGAGCCCCGTCCGTGATTTTTGAAACGTGCCGTTGGCTTTATTTGGATTTTACATTTATCTTAAAGAGTGTCTTCAGAATAACGCAAGGTCTGTTTTCTGACTTATAACAAATATTTTTAAAAGCTTAACTGGATGAAAACAAATCTAAACAGAGTTCTTTCCTCAGAACCTTTATAAAGAGTGTTCGGTTTCTCTCCGGACATTTGTTATTGCTGTACCAGCACTGTACCAGAAATAAATACAAGGTTTTTAATTTTGTTTTTATATTTATTTTTTGGTATTTTTAAATTCATTCACACATTAGTATTGTGTTATAGAAATTTAAATGTGTGACGTTCTATTCGGCTTTATTTGAATTTTACATGTATCTTAAAGAGTGTCTTCAGAATAACGCAAGGGATGTTTTCTGACTTATAACAAATATTTTTAAAAGCTTAACTGGATGAAAACAAATCTGAACAGAGAGTTCTTTCCTCGGAACCTTTATAAAGAGTGTGCGGTTTCTCTCCGGACATTTGTTATTGCTGTACCTGCACTGTACCAGAAATAAATACAAGGTTTTTAATTTTGTTTTTATATTTATTTTTTGGTATTTTTTTAAATTCATTCACACATTATTATTGTGTTATAGAAATTTAAATCTGTGACGTTCTATTCATTTTTATTGAGAAACGCATATGCTCTCTCTTGATTGGTTACTTTTGTCTGGCGCTGTATCTTGAGCTTGACGTGCATTATGGGTAACTGTATGGTTGTTAATAATATAAGTTTATATATATTGTTACTACTTTAAAAATAAAGTATTTAATATTGTTTATATTTTATATATATTTATAACAAGAACGATTAGAACAATTTTAATAATTCCAATAGAATTTGGTTGTGACTGTTGTTTTTCTCATCGATGATTAAATGTGAGCTCATCAAATATGTGGAAATGTGTCATTTTAACAGAGAAACCGTGTTAATTTTATGTGAACCGACATAATAAGTCAATATTTGTGTTATTTACAAGTGTTTTATGCTTCCATGATTATGAGAATGCTAGTGTTTTAGATGTTACTTTCCTCACCGCTGTTTCGTGTGCAGTAAGGTCGCTCGACCGTTGAACACCGTCTGTGAGACTCGGAGTATCAGGATTGACTCGAGCTGCTTCTGCTGAGTAAAGATTAAGACTATACTTTCAGGGATCATTTCTATAGTTCTTAACTAGGAAATGTGTTTCGAAAGTGATGCGTCTCCCACACCACGATGAAGAGATTGGATACTTTCTTCTGAGCGTGAATCGGATGTAGAGTAATGATTTGGTTCATACGCTTTACATCATTGATGAACGTTCCTTGCTGCAGTCATGCGGTTTGGAGGAAGAGAGTATGATCAGAGTGGTTTGCTATTGGTTAAAATAAGAGTGAATTATTATGGCTATTAATTTTTATGGGAAAATCTGAAAGAAGTGTTAACTGATCAATTTGACGTAAGCTGTTACTAAATGTATTCTTTCAGTTGGCGTGTTCAGTAAGAGCATTAAGTTAAATACGTACCGATGATTTTTTTTAAAAACTCATTGAATCGAATTTGATGCTTATAGAAATTGGTATAAACACGTAATTCGTGAAATAGAAGCTTTACATACAATTAAGAATGTTAAAGAATTTCAATTATTGTAAACATGCACGGGTTATAGAATTATTCTAACGAGATATATCTAAGTAATGTTTTAAAAGTAATTTCTGTATTATATGAAATATAATTAATGAATAAAAATATTGAAGACAGAAATTATGTGGAGAATTTTAAAAGTAGGAATACTTAGGAAAACGTACATTACTGCACTAATGCGGTCTGGAGGAAGAGGGTATGATCAGAGTGGTTTGATAGTTGTGTTTGATTTGAATGTACGTAATAATTTATTAGTAAAAGTGTATGGTTAAAATTAATTATATGATCATACGTGTGAATTATATTGAGTGTTATAATCGTTGTAATTTGGATATTTAATTTAATTAGTTTGATAATTCTGTGACTACTTGGAGTGGATATAATGCACGTGATTTAGATGTGCCTGCGGGTGCTTGAATATCCATTTAGTAATGTTTTTGGCATACCTTAATCTCTGTAATGCCATATATCTATATATCCATATATATCCAGACACGGGCCTAGATAATAACAAATTAATTATCTAGGCCCGTGTCTCTTTAAACTGCTCCCTACTGAGAGTGATGACGGGTGCAGCTGACGTCACGATCACACGGGTTGTTTTCCTGCGAGCCAGTGTACTTCAGACTACACAGTGTTACTAAAACTCAACATATCTTATTCAGCAGTCATAAGCGTTTCTTTTAGATTACTGTTCACCAATTTAAATGACTGTTAGGTCGCTAATATTAATACAAGGCTAGAAAGGGTAGTAGCTAATGCTAATGGTGGCGTTGGGTATTTCTTGAATATTCTGTTTGACATCGTCAGGCCTCTTCAAACTGACAACGCCGAGACATTCAAGAGTTAGTTTTCGTTTTGGCCGGCGAGAATGAACTGGATTTTCCCCCTATCCAAGGGCCCTGGATCGATCCCTCCTCTTAACAGTCTACAGAAACAAAGACAGAGACAGATCGAGTCGCTCAAAGCTGCCCACTCCAAGTAAGTCTCTGAATGGCTGTGTCCCAAACCTAGAGAGACGAATAACGTTACCTGGGACAGCGATTAGGTATTCAGTATAGCAGTTGAGAGCACGCTAAGATTTGAGACAGCCTAAATGAACTCTACATCACGATTTCAGGCTTGATAACATGTGCTCAATGGTACGATCAGTGAAAAGAATCATCTGGAAAACCCGATTTGTGTTGTTGACCTTTTTGTTGTTGTTGTTGCGTGTTCTGGATGTGCTGTCCATGTTTCAGATTAAAGTATTAGCTCTTCATAGTTTATGAGATCCCTTCTTACTCAACAGGGCGTGTTAAATTAGTGGCATGTTACACCTTGTATCATATTTAACAGAATGACAGAGCCATTGTCTTCTTGAGCAGGTATAACTTCCCTAAATCTGATTAAGTTAAACTTAGTTACCAGTCATTAAAAACACACAATTTTTGACCCATAAATGCAATGGTGAGTTCATCAAAATCTGAACTATCTATCTTTCAGTTTCTAATATGAAGCTGCCAATGTAGTTAACCATATACAGTGATTTCTGCGCCAAGATACCAAAATATAATGTAATACCAAATATATAATGACTGTTTTCTAACACGTTTCCCCAAACACTGTTATGTCCTTCATTGGTCTGCCAAACAAGCAGTCCCACATCCAAATATCACAATTGGCTGAGACGTGGATGTCACACTCATTTGTTGTTATTTTAAGTGAAATTCTTCTTTATTTGTCTGACTTAATTCTTTTCATGATGTCTCCAAGTCTTGCAGAAATTCAGAAGGATGTAGAGTACAGACTTCCTTTTACTGTCAACAATTCAACTATTACTGTCAATATGTAAGTATAAAAATAATTAGTATGGTGTATCATGGTTTTGAGTGTGTGTTATTATAATTTGATATTTGCTGTCACCCACAGCTTGCTCCCACAACAGTTTCCTCAGGAGAAACCAGTGGTCAGTGTTTTCCCACCAGTAGGTCATCATTTAGTAGACAGTAACAATGGAACAATGGTTACCAGTCCACTTATAACTAATGTAAGTTTTTCATCATTTTAAATGACTTGGTTGGAATCTGAAAGTGTTTTTAAAGTCAACATTACAACAATGAAAAAAGTTTGTCTTCATGATCTTTCATTTGAGTACTACAATACTAATTAGAATTTTCTGCGATGTCACCTTAGCCAGTGTTTCCCAACGTAGGGTCCGCTTGAAACTTTGATTTCAAATATGGATGCAAATTACTTTCAGATGTAGTTCTTAACGGGGTGTTTGCACAACAGTTTTCAACTTAAAAAAGAAAACATTATATATATTTCGGCTGTTCATTTACAGGACGATGACGTTTCGGGTGCCATTTTCATAATGATATCTTTTGAAAATGGGTTTCAAAGTGCCAGTTTTTCAAAAACATTGTTATTGTAGTGTTTTTTGTAAACGTGAATCTGTGAAATCAAAGACATCATATGCATGTGTATTAGGTGTTCAATAGGAATACATATGTGCATAAGTTCATAGTGTGGAAAGTACATAAAACTTTTCAAAAATGCAAACGAAAATCGTTGTGATGTAAATGAATGAACCCTACTGATCAAAACATGCTGATAATTAATTTTTTTGATTCGATGCATGCTGTCTCAGCTTGCTGATCACACACAAACTGATCAGATTTTTTCATGATTTAAAATGAATCTGTCAATGTCATACAAATTGAAAAGCCAGAAAATCAAGTCACATGCTGTTTTTTGCTGACTTTGTCTATCTAAATTGTATTACAGAACATTCAGAAAAAAGTTCCATAAGCTCAACTGTTATACATTTATTTCTTTTTCCCTTTCTAATCAAGTTTGGAATGCATTCAGATTTAGGCAAAGTAATTCAGAGTTTGCTAGATGAGTTTTGGAAAAGTCCTCCTGCCTTGATGTCGGGTCCCACCTTTCCTTAGTGAGTATTTTTCACCATTTTACTAGAAGTTAAATCGAAGTTAAATGATGTCTACCATAATAAAGAAGTTAATGTGTGCTTTTGTTATCTTTGTCTTTTGGCTCAGTATGTACAAACCATCGGGGATGCCTCCTTACCCAACTCAGAGCTTCCATTTTGTTCCTGCCTTCCCACCACAGGATGGTCAACGGCCAATCGGCCCTGTCCCTGTGCCACATACAGGGGTGGAGCCTCAACAAGCCCCTCCCCGACCAGCAGCACCAGCTTTTGGACTCATCACTGACCTTCCTCTTCCGGTACCAACTGCTGACTCACAGGTACCTAACAGGCATTCAGTCCTAAAATCAACCAAATCAGTCTATTAAGATTACAGTTTCTGTATTTTTACACAGCTCTGTCTACTAGAGACATTTGCACACACTGTATGTGTTGCTGAGTACTTGTGTTCTTCTGAACAGTGAAAAAAGACTACTTGAGTTGAGTTCTGATCTGATAGTTCAGACTGCACCTGGCTTTTATACAATAAATGTGTTTTGGCTTGATTTGGTAAAATTAATATTTTTTGTTCATTTCTCATGTTCAGACTACAGAAGTAGGATTCAGGCTGTAATGCACAAAATAAAGCAGAAATTTAGATTTATCTCATATTTATGACTTATGAACCATATTAAGAAGTTACAGTATTCACACTGTTGGTTAAAGCAGAATTTAGCAAAAACTGTTGATAAATAGGACACTTTTTATCAACTTATCATTTCAATACTCTGTTCAGTTTGCTATCCCTTATGAAGGGCCATTTCTGCTACATGTGAAAAAAACATGCTTATGTAAATTATAATTGATAAGTAGAAATTATGAGATAAAATTTGTAATTAAGACCAAAAATAAATATTTTATTATTTCAGCTTTCTCATAATTCTAATGCTTTATATGGCATACTTTTCATCTGTTAATTCTGACTTAGTTTGCCATACCTTTTTGTCTCGTTATGTTTTAAAAAGTCAAAATTATTTAATACCGAGTCATAGTTAAGAGATAAGTCAAAAATATGACTGAGAAACCAACTGTTCATGTCTCAAAATGAATACACAATTGTGACTTGTAATTTCTTATCTTAGAATTTCAACATTTTTATGATTGACCAAAGTGTGATGGAATAGAAATGAGCTTCCTTAAAGCATGTACCACTGAATTTATCAAAGAAAATGCACTATATCTCATTAACCAACAAAGACTTTTGCAATATGACATGCAAAAGCCTGGAAACAGGATCATATGTAATTACAGCCACAATAACCCGTGAAAGCTCACTTTTGATGTTCTTCCTCTGTAGTCCGGTCTGAATGGACACATATACAAGATGCCTGAGATCCCAGATACCTTTCCAGAACTGTCTGAGATGAGGTACAACATGTCAGGGCATTTGTTTGTTAGGAGAATTAATTAGATCTGATTTGTCTTATCTGTTTCAAGTATAGTATTTAAAATAAAGAAATATCTGAAAATACATATGTATATTTTTTTAAATAACATGCATTTGACATTCGTCTCATTCTCTCTTCTTTCTGGTGGGTTTGTCTGTTTGTAATCTGGTAGTGTTTCTCAACTGAAGGACATGAGCGATCAAGATGACATGCTCTTGGAGTTCTTCATGTGTCTGCCTCAGCTCAAACAAGTAACCTCTGACAAAGAGGAGCTGGTCAACAACATCGTAGAGATAGCCAGTGAGTTTCCTGAGCAGTTTTGGACTAAAGTGGGATCAGTGGAATTTTTCTTGTAAACAAATATTACACACATCATTTGAGTCAAGTTTACATTTACATTTACATTAAATCATTTAGCAGATGCTTTTATCCAAAGCGACTTACAAATGGGAACAATAGAAGCAATCAGATCGATAAGAGAACAACAACAGTATACAAGTGCCATTACAAGTCTGAGTTAGTCTTTAAAACAACAAGCTCATACTCTCACACAGTTCGAATAACAGATGAAATATGTCTTGCTTGCAGAGAAGAACCTACAGCTCGAGCCTCAACTGGAGGGCAAGAGACAAGAGATGTTGTGTAAAGTACGTACTTTCCCAAATACTGACCAAAATGATTGGGTCCAGAAGTCTGTGATTTAAATGTTCAATTCAACTTCATTATGTTCCATATGTTGCATAATTCAAAATAGTAGCATTTTCACAAATTGTCTCAGACTTTTGGATCCCACATTACAGTCTTGTCAATATGCTAACGGTTATCTGCTGTTTTATTTTCTGTAGTATGAACAGTTAACCCAGATGAAATCGGTATTTGAAACCAAAATGCAAAGACAACATGAGCTCAGTGAGGTAAAACACACATGCACATGATTGGGACAAGAAGCCTGTTGGACAAGGAAATGGAAAATATAGTATTCTAGTTGTCAACTATGCTATTATTGAACATTTCAAACCTTTTTTACATACCAGTGTTGTGTTTGTGGTTTTTCTGCTTCCGTATTGCATCTTTTGCCTTTATTTTTATTTTTTTTTTTTTTTTTTTTGACTTTCAGCTTTTGTTAATCCAGGAACATTTTGCCTCTGGTTGTTGAATGGACTTGACAAAATATTCATTTATTTACTTATTTAATCAAAAATACAATAAAACAGTACTATTTTTTATATATTACTACTTATTTTATATTTTAATGTATTTTAGGATGTAATTTATTCTTATAATTGAAAAGTACCATTTTCAGCAGCCATTACTCCAGTCTTCAGAATTTGTGCTTAATAATTATCAGTTATTGCTCAATTATTAATAACTAATTATTAATAAATAAATAAATAAATATATATATATATATATATATTTTTAGCTGCTTATAGGGTTTTTTGTGAAAACCGTTATGCATTTTTAAGATTCTTTGATTAAAAACATCATATTTGCTGTCAATTTTTATTTATTGTGTCCTTAATGAATAGTAGTTATATTTTTTTTCTTATTTTTTTTATGCACAACTGTTTTCAACAATGTTAATCATGAGAAATGTTTCCTGAGCATCAGATGAGCAGATTAGAACAATTTCTTAAAGGATCATGTGACACTAAAGACTGAAGTAATGGCTGCATTTCCTTTTTTTTATTTTTGTACTGTTTGATGTGATTTTCCTCTGCCAGAGCTGCAGTCTGAGTGCGCTGCAGGCCAGGTTAAAGGTGGCAGCCCATCAGGCTGAAGAGGAGTCTGAGGAGACAGCAGAGAACTTTCTGGAAGGAAAGACAGATATCGATGACTTCTTAACCAGCTTCATGGAAAAGAGAACGGTATTAAAGCAATATTATGTATGAAACAATAAAAATATTTCTAAGCATGTCCAGTAGAACTCTATGGGCAATTCATACAATTTTGAAATTATACATGACTTTATACATCTCCGTGCAAGGAACATTTGATACAGTCTCTTTGCCAAACATCCATTTACAGCAAGCCTTGTTTGAAACTAAAAATCAGTTAACAAAACTGTTTTAACTAAAAGGCTTCTGAATGTCAATTCAGATGACCATTACAAGTGTTATTGTACCTAAGCTAAATCTTCCTGAGAAGTTAAAAACCTTGAATTGGAGACTCTCTTATTTCTTACTTGCGATATCTCTCGAAAGCACAAAATCATAATGTAACCAATTATTATGATAATAATTATTATTGATTAAATGAATAAAAACAAACAAAATAAAAACACAGATGTATGTGTGTTGTCTTGAAGAAATACACCGGTTCTATTGAGAATTGTTAGATTCGTACATTTCATAAGACTAGTGTGATGCTCTCGAGTCTTATGACTTCCTGTTACAATAGAAAGTTATCACAGTTAACTTGTCAACTCACTGGATCTTCTCATAAGGTCTGAAATTAAAGACTTGTGCACTTCCTGAAAATTAACACAGTGATCTAACTTCTTTTTTTTAGCTTTGCCATTGCAGAAGAGCCAAAGAGGAAAAGCTCCAGCAATGCATGACAGTTCCCTACCATACTTTAGATTAAATGCCCCAAGTAGGTCATTTATATTTTCTTCAAACTCAACAGACTGATTTACTGATATTAAGAAAGTGTTTTTATCTCTGGTGTTAATAAATAACATAATATTCTTTATCACAGGTTTGGGATCAATCTACCAGCAGACCGGTGAGCTTAAGAAAAGCAGCTCATCATGTGGCCTACAGCCTTGAGTGGGCAAACCTAGATACGTATGAAAAAGAGATTTCAGCATCATTTCCTGAAATCAAACTGATTTTTGCACAGAATTTCCAAAAGCATCACATTCCCCTGGTCGAGTAGGCCAGATGCGAGTACGTCTGGATGTGGCCAGTCTGGCTGTGACTCAAAAGCTGTAATCAGAGGAGAGCAATCTGTTCTTAATCGTGTTCAGAAACAGGATGAGTTCTAAGCTTATTAGTTCGGTTTGAGTTTATGTGACAAATGGGGTTGGGCCTTGTACGCACTTGAAGATAATTTTGAAAAATGTTAATGCTGCCGACAAAAACATACTGTATTTAATAATGTTGATAAAGCCTTCATTATAATTAGATATTGTATTATATGTTTATTTAATTTGATAGGTTAATAAAACATTTATCTGAAAAAATCAACTTCACCTACTCTATGTTGTGATGCATAAATTAATATGTAGCATTTATCCCTTGTGCTATGCAAAAAATGATTGTTCCAGATGAAAAAATTATATTTTAAAACCTTCTTGTAAATCTTTCATTATGCAATTATCTCAACTTTTTGGATTCAGTCTTTTTGCCAACTTTTTAATTTAGCTAATTAATTTAGCACAGATTCTGCTTCATTGATCTGAGTTTATGCACCTCAGTTTTGACTGAACATTGCCAAAATGATCTACAAATTATGCTTTTTTGAACTCAAAAACTGAGGCACATAAGCTCAGATCAGTGAGGCCTATGACCAATAAGTTCCAAAAAACACCTATGCTTAACAAGATTTATCCAATATTTGGTTTATAATATATCACACAAAATTCATAAGTGTTATTTTTTGAGTGTAGTCCAGGCATTTCTGACCAGGAGTAACACACACACACACACACACACACACACAAAATCAACCTTTTTATGGGAAGTTTTATACCCCATGTGAGAAAAGTCACTAAGTGTTAGTCCAATGTGATAACTAATCCATTTTTGTAGAAAATAAAATAATTTTCTGGTCAAAAATTACTAGAGCACATCTTGAAGGTTAAAAAGGAAAAGGGTGCTTTTAATATATGTTAACAAAAAATGGTGAAATGTGCCATTTTTCATTGTTAAATTGCTAAAGATAAGTATATGTAAGACATTCGTAGGTGTCTTCATGAAGTGTGTGAACACTTTGTAAATGCTCCTTTCAAAGCACTGCAGAGCTGTGTTTGATTTATTTGATCAACTGTTAAAGATAAGAGGGAAGTGTTTAGAAAACCTGTTTGGAAACAGTTTATTGCCGTTTCATTTAAAGCAGTTCCACATTAAAAAAAATTATGTTGATCAAAAATTGTAAACAACAACAACAAAAAAGAACAGTTCCAGATATCCTGTTATTTTGTTTGCTATTTGGCAAACATTTTATTGAGAGCATTTGCCTTAGAAATGTAGATATTCATATGTTCTAGACAAATTCTAGAACATAATTTACTGTTGCAGCTGAAAGGTAATGACAGTGATGTGATTTGTGAGGGATTGATTGTCTTTATGTCTGAGTATGCCTACAGTTAGAAATGTAAAGTAAATGTAGTGTGGGTGCCATATAGCTCTTGATTCCATATAGTTCTTGTTTTCACATGTACAGCAAATTCTCATAATTTCGCACACAGGTGGGAATCTGATGGTTTTCAAGGCAAAGGCCAATTTCCATGAAGATCTGAGCTAGAATTGGAATGGAATACTATACTAGCATACTCTACTTTGCCTATTGTTTTACAAATAACATTACATTAGAATTAGCATAATGCCGTCCAATATTGACAAATAATATGGTTGCATTGTATTCCAAACCCAATTATATATATATATATATATATACACACACACACACACACACACACACACACACACACAGGTGCTGGTCATATAATTAGAATATCATCAAAAAGTTTATTTCACAAATTCCATTCAAAAAAGTGAAACTTGTATATTATATTAATTCATTACACACAGACTGATATATTTCAAATGTTTATTTCTTTTAATTTTGCTGATTATATTCGATAATTAAGGAAAAATCCCAAATTCAGTATCTCAGAAAAATAGAATATAACTTAAGAACAATACAAAGTAAAGATTTTTAGAAATCTTGGCCAAATGAAAAGTATGAACATGAAAAGTATGAGCATGTACAGCACTCAATACTCAGTTGAGGCTCCTTTTGCCTGAATTACTGCATCAATGACGCGTGAAATGTAGTCGATCAATCTGTGGCACTGCTCAGGTGTTATGAGAGACCAGGTTACTCTGATAGTGGCTAGGGCTGCACGATTAATCGCATGCGATTGTCATGCGTGTCTCATCAGTAAAGATGGTTCTGTGATTAGCGGTAAATGTCCATCAGCTGCTTTCAAATGGAGCCGCACCTAATATACAGAGCCGTAGATCGTTGACAAGCTACGCAATATCGCGTTCATAACCGCATGCAATTAATCTGCGATTATGAACGTGATATTGCACAGCTTGTCAGTGAATTACGGCTTCCCATCACACTAGATGTGGACTGACATTGCTCAGAAGTCAGATGTTGGTTGAAAGTGAAAACCCAACCTCTGTTTGGTGTCAAACTCTAGCGTAAATACTCCAAAAACATGACAATCTTCACTTATAATAAACAAGATTTATTTCTGTCATAAATGTAAAAAAGTTCTTATTGAGATTAACAGAGATGTTGATGGTTTATTGAAAATTATAGTTTAGTTTGATGTCACCATTATGCTGATCAGTACTTAGGAAGTATGAGTCTTTTCAGTGTTAGCGTTCATTTAGCTGCTGTAATTATACCTGTTACAGCAAAAACATTGAGAAAAAGATATCATTCGATAATGTTGTTACTGGCTGATATTAAAAATGTCTTAATGTAACAATCTGATCAAGTGATTTTACCAGGAGTCTGTTCTACGCTATTAATTTAATATTAGTGACTATAGCAGATGTGTTGCAATACACAGGTCCTGACAATTTATGTTATTTTTATTTTATCTGATCTTTTTAAACTACATTGTTTTTAGAATCACTTCAAACCATAAGATGCTTAGACATACAGAGACCTTAAGAATTAGTGTAAGAATCTCAACAATGGTGACATGCTTCATGCCGCAATGCATTCTGGGTGCTATGGATGAGTTTTGCATGATGTACCCAGAATACATTGCAGCATAAAGCATGTCACCATTGCTGAGATTCATACACTGAATCTTCATGTTGTGTGACAAATTTTAAAATTTTTGAAATTATCTGCTTTAAATTCAATTGGGGTCAGGTTGTTGACCATTGAGTCACTTTAATAAATAATTACTTAACTAACACCACACAGTAGCTTGGGTGAAAAACAAGTAATCAGACATATCAATCAT
>NC_039243.1:27614076-27770911 GCF_003368295.1 Carassius auratus | reverse complement strand
AGACTGGCCACATCCAGACGTACTCGCATCTGGCCTACTCGACCAGGGGAATGTGATGCTTTTGGAAATTCTGTGCAAAAATCACGTTGATTTCAGGAAATGATGCTGAAATCTCTTTTTCATATGTATCTAGGTTTGCCCACTCAAGGCTGTAGGCCACATGATGAGCTGCTTGTCTTAAGCTCACCGGTCTGCTGGTAGATTGATCCCAAACCTGTGACAAAGAATATTATGTTATTTATTAACACCAGAGATAAAAACACTTTCTTAATATCAGTAAATCAGCCTGTTGAGTTTGAAGAAAATATAAATGACCTACTTGGGGCATTTAATCTAAAGTATGGTAGGGAACTGTCATGCATTGCTGGAGCTTTTCCTCTTTGGCTCTTCTGCAATGGCAAAGCTAAAAAAAAGAAAGTTAGATCACTGTGTTAATTTTCAGGAAGTGCACAAGTCTTTAATATCAGACCTTATGAGAAGATCCAGTGAGTTGACAAGTTAACTGTGATAACTTTCTGTTGTAACAGGAAGTCATAAGACTCGAGAGCATCACACTAGTCTTATGAAATGTACAAATCTAACAATTCTCAATAGAACCGGTGTATTTCTTCAAGACAACACACATACATCTGTGTTTTTATTTTGTTTGTTTTATATCATTTAATCAATTCATTATTATTTAATCATAATAATTGGTTATATTATGATTTTGTGCTTTCGAGAGATATCGCAAGTAAGAAATAAGAGAGTCTCCAATTCAAGGTTTTTAACTTCTCAGGAAGATTTAGCTTAGGTACAATAACACTTGTAATGGTCATCTGAATTGACATTCAGAAGCCTTTTAGTTAAAACAGTTTTGTTAACTGATTTTTAGTTTCAAACAAGGCTTGCTGTAAATGGATGTCTGGCAAAGAGACTGTATCCAATGTTCCTTGCACGGAGATGTATAAAGTCATGTATAATTTCAAAATTGTATGAATTGCCTATAGAGTTCTACTGGACATGCTTAGAAATATTTTTATTGTTTCATACATAATATTGCTTTAATACCGTTCTCTTTTCCATGAAGCTGGTTAAGAAGTCATCGATATCTGTCTTTCCTTCCAGAAAGTTCTCTGCTGTCTCCTCAGACTCCCTCTTCAGCCTGATGGGCTGCCACCTTTAACTTGGCCTGCAGCGCACTTCAGACTGCAGCTCTGGCAGAGGAAAATCACATCAAACAGTACAAAAATAAAAAAAGGAAATGCAGCCATTACTTCAGTCTTTAGTGTCACATGATCCTTTAAGAAAATTGTACTAATCTGCTCATCTGATGCTCAGGAAACATTTCTCATGATTAACATTGTTGAAAACAGTTGTGCATAAAAAAATAAAAAAAAATATAACTACTATTCATTAAGGACCAATAAATAAAAATTGACAGCAAATATGTTTTTAATCAAAGAATCTTAAAAAATGCATAACCCTATAAGCAGCTAAAATATATATATATATATATATATATATATATATATAATATATATATATATTATATATAATATATATATATATATTTATTTATTAATAATTAGTTATTAATAATTTAGCAATAACTGATAATTATTAAGCACAAATTCTGAAGACTGGAGTAATGGCTGCTGAAAATGGTACTTTTCAATTACAAGAACAAATTACATCCTAAAATACATTAAAAATATAAAATAAAGTAGTAATATATAAAAAATAGTACTGTTTTATTGTATTTTTGATTAAATAAGTAAATAAATGAATAATATTTGTCAAGTCCATTCAACAACCAGAGGCAAAAATGTTCCTGGATTAACAAAAGCTGAAAGTCAAAAAAAAAAAGGCAAAAGATGCAATACGGAAGCAGACAAAACCACAAACACAACACTGGTATGTAAAAAAGGTTTGAAATGTTCAATAATAGCATAGTTGACAACTAGAATACTATATTTTCCATTTCCTTGTCACAGGCTTCTTTGTCCCAAATCATGTGCATGTGTGTTTAACCTCACTGAGCTCATGTGTCTTTGCATTTGGTTTCAAATACCGACTTCATCTTGGGTTAACTGTTCATACTACAGAAAATAAAACAGCAGATAACCGTTAGCATATTGACAAGACTGTAATGTGGGATCCAAAAGTCAGAGACAATTTTGTGAAATGCTACTATTTTGAATTATGCAACATATGGAACATAAGAAGTTGAATTGAACAATTAAATCACAGACTTCTGGACCCAATTATTTTGGTCAGTTATTTGGGAAGTACATACTTTACACAACATCTCTTGTCTTTGCCCTCCAGTTGAGGCTCGAGCTGTAGGTTTCTTCTCTGCAAGCAAGACATATTTCATCTGTTATTCGAATTGTGTGAGAGTATGAGTTGTGTTTTTAAAGACTAACTCAGACTTGTAATGGCACTTGTATACTGTTGTTGTTCTCTTATCGATCTGAATTGCTTCTATTGTTCCCATTTGTAAGTCGCTTTGGATAAAGCATCTGCTAAATGATTTAATGTAAATGTAAATGTAAACTTGACTCAAATGATGTGTGTAATATTTGTTTACAAGAAAATTCCACTGATCCCACTTTATCCAAAACTGCTCAGGAAACTCACTGGCTATCTCTACGATGTTGTTGACCAGCTCCTCTTTGTCAGAGGTTACTTGTTTGAGCTGAGGCAGACACATGAGAACTCCAAGAGCATGTCATCTTGATCGCTCATGTCCTTCAGTTGAGGAACCTACCAGATTACAAACAGACAAACCCACCAGAAAGAAGAGAGAATGAGACGAATGTCAAATGCATGTTATTTAAAAAATATACATATGTATTTTCAGATATTTCTTTTATTTTAATACTATACTTGAAACAGATAAGACAAAATCAGATCTAATTAATTCTCCTAACAAACAAATGCCCCTGACATGTTGTACCTCATCTCAGACAGTTCTGGAAAGGTATCTGGGATCTCAGGCATCTTGTATATGTGTCCATTCAGACCGGACTACAGAGGAAGAACATCAAAAGTGAGCTTTCACGGGTTATTGTGGCTGTAATTACATATGATCCTGTTTCCAGGCTTTTGCATGTCATATTGCAAAAGTCTTTGTTGGTTAATGAGATATAGTGCATTTTCTTTGATAAATTCAGTGGTACATGCTTTAAGGAAGCTCATTTCTATTCCATCACACTTTGGTCAATCATAAAAATTTTGAAATTCTAAGATAAGAAATTACAAGTCACAATTGTGTATTCATTTTGAGACATGAACAGTTGGTTTCTCAGTCATATTTTTGACTTATCTCTTAACTATGACTCGGTATTAAATAATTTTGACTTTTTAAAACATAACGAGACAAAAAAGATATGGCAAACTAAGTCAGAATTAACAGATGAAAAGTATGCCATATAAAGCATTAGAATTATGAGAAAGCTGAAATAATAAAATGTTTATTTTTGGTCTTAATTACAAATTTTATCTCATAATTTCTACTTATCAATTATAATTTACATAAGCATGTTTTTTTCACATGTAGCAGAAATGGCCCTTCATAAGGGATAGCAAACTGAACAGAGTATTGAAATGATATGTTGATAAAAGTGTCCTATTTATCAACAGTTTTGCTAAATTCTGCTTTAACCAACAGTGTGAATACTGTAACTTCTTAATATGGTTCATAAGTCATAAATATGAGATAAATCTAAATTTCTGCTTTATTTTGTGCATTACAGCCTGAATCCTACTTTTGTAGTCTGAACATGAGAAATGAACAAAAAATATTAATTTTACCAAATCAACCCAAAACACATTTATTGTATAAAAGCCAGGTGCAGTCTGAACTATCAGATCATAACTCAACTCAAGTAGTCATTTTTCACTTTTCAGAAGAACACAAGTACTCAGCAACACATAAATTGTGTGCAAGTGTCTCTAGTAGACAGAGCTGTGTAAAAATACAGAAACTGTAATCTTAATAGACTGATTTGGTTGATTTTAGGACTGAATGCCTGTTAGGTACCTGTGAGTCAGCAGTTGGTACCGGAAGAGGAAGGTCAGTGATGAGTCCAAAAGCTGGTGCTGCTGGTCGGGGAGGGGCTTGTTGAGGCTCCACCCCTGTATGTGGCACAGGGACAGGGCCGATTGGCCGTTGACCATCCTGTGGTGGGAAGGCAGGAACAAAATGGAAGCTCTGAGTTGGGTAAGGAGGCATCCCCGATGGTTTGTACATACTGAGCCAAAAGACAAAGATAACAAAAGCACACATTAACTTCTTTATTATGGTAGACATCATTTAACTTCGATTTAACTTCTAGTAAAATGGTGAAAAATACTCACTAAGGAAAGGTGGGACCCGACATCAAGGCAGGAGGACTTTTTCCAAAACTCATCTAGCAAACTCTGAATTACTTTGCCTAAATCTGAATGCATTCCAAACTTGATTAGAAAGGGAAAAAGAAATAAATGTATAACAGTTGAGCTTATGGAACTTTTTTCTGAATGTTCTGTAATACAATTAGATAGACAAAGTCAGCAAAAAACAGCATGTGACTTGATTTTCTGGCTTTTCAATTTGTATGACATTGACAGATTCATTTTAAATCATGAAAAAATCTGATCAGTTTGTGTGTGATCAGCAAGCTGAGACAGCATGCATCGAATCAAAATAATTAATTATCAGCATGTTTTGATCAATAGGGTTCATTCATTTACATCACAACGATTTTCGTTTGCATTTTTGAAAAGTTTTATGTACTTTCCACACTATGAACTTATGCACATATGTATTCCTATTGAACACCTAATACACATGCATATGATGTCTTTGGTTTCACAGATTCACGTTTACAAAAAACACTACAATAACAATGTTTTTGAAAAACTGGCACTTTGAAACCCATTTTCAAAAGATATCATTATGAAAATGGCACCCGAAACGTCATCGTCCTGTAAATGAACAGCCGAAATATATTAAATGTTTTCTTTTTTAAGTTGAAAACTGTTGTGCAAACACCCCGTTAAGAACTACATCTGAAAAGTAATTTGCATCCATATTTGAAATCAAAGTTTCAAGCGGACCCTACGTTGGGAAACACTGGCTAAGGTGACATCGCAGAAAATTCTAATTAGTATTGTAGTACTCAAATGAAAGATCATGAAGACAAACTTTTTTCATTGTTGTAATGTTGACTTTAAAAACACTTTCAGATTCCAACCAAGTCATTTAAAATGATGAAAAACTTACATTAGTTATAAGTGGACTGGTAACCATTGTTCCATTGTTACTGTCTACTAAATGATGACCTACTGGTGGGAAAACACTGACCACTGGTTTCTCCTGAGGAAACTGTTGTGGGAGCAAGCTGTGGGTGACAGCAAATATCAAATTATAATAACACACACTCAAAACCATGATACACCATACTAATTATTTTTATACTTACATATTGACAGTAATAGTTGAATTGTTGACAGTAAAAGGAAGTCTGTACTCTACATCCTTCTGAATTTCTGCAAGACTTGGAGACATCATGAAAAGAATTAAGTCAGACAAATAAAGAAGAATTTCACTTAAAATAACAACAAATGAGTGTGACATCCACGTCTCAGCCAATTGTGATATTTGGATGTGGGACTGCTTGTTTGGCAGACCAATGAAGGACATAGCAGTGTTTGGGGAAACGTGTTAGAAAAAACAGTCATTATATATTTGCTATTACATTATATTTTGGTATCTTGGCGCAGAAATCACTGTATATGGTTAACTACATTGGCAGCTTCATATTAGAAACTGAAAGATAGATAGTTCAGATTTTGATGAACTCACCATTGCATTTATGGGTCAAAAATTGTGTGTTTTTAATGACTGGTAACTAAGTTTAACTTAATCAGATTTAGGGAAGTTATACCTGCTCAAGAAGACAATGGCTCTGTCATTCTGTTAAATATGATACAAGGTGTAACATGCCACTAATTTAACACGCCCTGTTGAGTAAGAAGGGATCTCATAAACTATGAAGAGCTAATACTTTAATCTGAAACATGGACAGCACATCCAGAACACGCAACAACAACAACAAAAAGGTCAACAACACAAATCGGGTTTTCCAGATGATTCTTTTCACTGATCGTACCATTGAGCACATGTTATCAAGCCTGAAATCGTGATGTAGAGTTCATTTAGGCTGTCTCAAATCTTAGCGTGCTCTCAACTGCTATACTGAATACCTAATCGCTGTCCCAGGTAACGTTATTCGTCTCTCTAGGTTTGGGACACAGCCATTCAGAGACTTACTTGGAGTGGGCAGCTTTGAGCGACTCGATCTGTCTCTGTCTTTGTTTCTGTAGACTGTTAAGAGGAGGGATCGATCCAGAGCCCTTGGACAGGGGGAAAATCCAGTTCATTCTCGCCGGCCAAAACGAAAACTAACTCTTGAATGTCTCGGCGTTGTCAGTTTGAAGAGGCCTGACGATGTCAAACAAAATATTCAAGAAATACCCAACGCCACCATTAGCATTAGCTACTACCCTTTCTAGCCTTGTATTAATATTAGCGACCTAACAGTCATTTAAATTGGTGAACAGTAATCTAAAAGAAACGCTTATGACTGCTGAATAAGATATGTTGAGTTTTAGTAACACTGTGTAGTCTGAAGTACACTGGCTCGCAGGAAAACAACCCGTGTGATCGTGACGTCAACTGCACCCGTCATCACTCTCAGTAGGGAGCAGTTTAAAGAGACACGGGCCTAGATAATTAATTTGTTATTATCTAGGCCCGTGTCTGGATATATATGGATATATAGATATATGGCATTACAGGCATTACAGAGATTAAGGTATGCCAAAAACATTACTAAATGGATATTCAAGCACGCGCAGGCACATCTAAATCACGTGCATTATATCCACTCCAAATAGTCACAGAATTATCAAACTAATTAAATTAAATATTCAAATTACAACGATTATAACACTCAATATAATTCACGTATGATCATATAATTAATTTTAACCATACACTTTTACTAATAAATTAATTAATACGTACATTCAAATCAAACACAACTATCAAACAACTCTGATCATACCCTCTTCCTCCAGACCGCATTAGTGCGGTAATGTACGTTTTCCTAAGTATTCCTACTTTTAAAATTCTCCATATAATTTCTGTCTTCAATATTTTTATTCATTAATTATATTTCATATAATACAGAAATTACTTCTTTTTAATCATTACTTAGATATATCTCGTTAGAATAATTCTATAACCCGTGCATGTTTACAATAATTGAAATTCTTTAACATTCTTAAATGTATGTAAAGCTTCTACTTCACGAATTCCGTGTTTATACCAATTTCTATATGCATCAAATTCGATGCAATGAGTTTTTAATAAAAATCATCGGTACGTATTTAACTTAATGCTCTTACTGAACACGCCAACTGAAAGAATACATTTAGTAACAGCTTACGTCAAATTGATCAGTTAACACTTCTTTCAGATTTTCCCATATAAACTAATAGCCATAATAGTTCACTCTTATTTTAACCTATAGCAAACCACTCTGATCATACTCTCTTCCTCCAAACCGCATGACTGCAGCAAGAAACGTTCATCAATGATGTAAAGCGTATGAACCAAATCATTACTCTACATCCGATTCACGCTCAGAAGAAAGTATCCAATCTCTTCATCGTGGTGTGGGAGACGCATCACTTTCGAAACACATTTCCTAGTTAAGAACTATAGAAATGATCCCTGAAAGTATAGTCTTAATCTTCACTCAGCAGAAGCAGCTCGAGTCAATCCTGATACTCCGAGTCTCACTGACGGTGTTCAACGGTCGAGCGACCTTACTGCACACGAAACAGCGCTGAGGAAAGTAACATCTAAAACACTAGCATTCTCATAATCATGGAAGCATAAAACACTTGTAAATAACACAAATATTGACTTATTATGTCGGTTCACATAAAATTAACACGGTTTCTCTGTTAAAATGACACATTTCCACATATTTGATGAGCTCACATTTAATCATCGATGAGAAAAACAACAGTCAAAACCAAATTCTATTGGAATTATTAAAATGGTTCTAATCGTTCTTGTTATAAATATATATAAAATATAAACAATATTAAATACTTTATTTTTAAAGTAGTAACAATATATATAAACTTATATTATTAACAACCATACAGTTACCCATAATGCACGTCAAGCTCAAGATACAGCGCCAGACAAAAGTAACCAATCAAGAGAGAGCATATGCGTTTCTCAATAAAAATGAATAGAACGTCACACATTTAAATTTCTATAACACAATAATAATGTGTGAATGAATTTAAAAAATACCAAAAAATAAATATAAAAACAAAATTAAAAACCTTGTATTTATTTCTGGTACAGTGCAGGTACGGCAATAACAAATGTCCGGAGAGAAACCGAACACTCTTTATAAAGGTTCTGAGGAAAGAACTCTCTGTTTAGATTTGTTTTCATCCAGTTAAGCTTTTAAAAATATTTGTTATAAGTCAGAAAACAGACCTTGCGTAATTCTGAAGACACTCTTTAAGATAAATGTAAAATCCAAATAAAGCCAACGGCACGTTTCAAAAATCACGGACGGGGCTCAAACATAGACAGTAAAAGAAAACGTATAACACAAATGATTTTTTTTTTCAAATGAAATTTATTGTGAAAGTTAATGAAAACATACTTGTTTATGCCATTGCAAATTATTTGATGCCTGTATGATCTGTTTGTTATTTTATGTCGAATTATGTCGTTTATCTGGAAGTTTATGATCAGGGTGTTGGCATATTTATTTTATGAATTGTTTTATTCAGTTAGTGATTGTAATCATGATAATTGTAGGTTAATCATTCACTTCTCAAAATTTTCTCTTAATTTTCTATAAAAATATGAAATTATTTGTTTCTATAAATTATATTTAAATATGCACAGATGACAGAATGCATGGCTAAATTATATTATAATAAGGATTTAAGTACCGACTATATGGGTATTATATGTCATGCAGTATCATTGAAGACATCAATCTTAAATGGGTACGATGCCTTTTTTTTACAGATCATTATTGCGCGCGCGCACAAACACACACACACGACGACGCACAAAACTCCGCATTTGAACGGTCAATATCAAATACTTAAACTAATAACATACTTACAGTAGCTGATTCAGAAGCGTCAGATTGTCGTGGCAAGCAAAGTCAGAATTAGCTACCTCCTCTCCTGGTTCACCAAACGGTCGTCCACAAAATGTGTTGCTGTTCTGTTGTAAGTAACCATAAAGATTCCTAAATGTATGTACTCTCGGAAGGCCAAAAAGTTATTTTGCTTTTGCCTAGATAAACACAGCATCTCCCTGACATGTATGATTCAACACTGTGGTTATTGAAACAGGGCTCTCAAGTTTTGAACTGAGTTCAGAGTGAGATTTTGCCCGCGGTCGCGATGTCGGCAGGGGTTTGATGGGGACGGGTGTCTGATCTCATAAATGACACATATTCTTACAAATAAAATAATATTTATTTAATTCAGCATTTATTTGTGTGTGTGTGTGAGAGAGAGAGAGAGAAAAAATGGTCAGTGCTGTTTATAGTAGGTGTTGGTAGCTGGTTTTGAGGCCAGGGGTTGGTGGTGGCTCCCATTTGAATCACTGTGGTTCCAGGCCAGCCATTTTTCACAGTTCCATCAAGTGCTAAACTGTTCCTGGTTTTGGTCTTGTTTAATCCCACCATGGAGAAAACCCTCTCAGCATAGGTATTTGAATGAGCAAGCACTAACACTAATGCAGCTATTTTAGAAATCCTCCCTGCTTATGTCCCTCACACCTTGATGGACACAGGAGTTATCTTGTCTGCAGACTAAGCACCAGTAAAAAGAGCTGGTGGTTCCCATTGTGATGAATGGCGATCGGGTTGACCACTCCTTCTTAAAGGAACACCTACAGGTGGCTGCTCTACATAACCCTCTCTTTTTCCCTGTTTCCAGTGGGTTCTCCACTGTTTCCTCTATGGTCCTCCACAGTCTCTTCCATGCACCCATCCTCTACTGGCACCCTAACTCCCTCCCCTACTGTATTCTCCACAGCCTCCTCCTCTGACCTAGCCACCTTTTTAGGGAGCTGGGCCCGCATTCATAAAGATTCTAAGAATCCTCTCAGAAAACTCTTAATTTAGCTTAAAAACTTTTACGTAGGAGTCTTAGCTTAAAAGCGATTCGGGACCGATCTGAGAGCAACTCTGAGTAAGGAAAAGACAAAAACGTTTATCTTAGTGAGGAGGCGGGGTTGAACCGGTTGCTATGTATGACACAATCTTTTGAAGACTCTGATTGGCTGGTTGTCCAAGAAGGAAAAAAAAGAGTGATTTTAAGTATAGGGTCTATTCTAATCCTCACTTTAAATTTACATGCGTAATTTTTCCTATTTGACCGTTCTCTCTCTCTCTCTCTCTCTCTCTCACACACACACACACACACACACACACACACACACACACACACACACACACACATTATATGTGTGTATATGAATTCTATTTTTTTATTTACCATGCTTTTAATTTCCTATAAGGTATTTGATTGGCTTAGAATGATAAAAATTGTTCCACTCTTTCCAATTACAGTGATTGCCGTCCTATGTAAGTGGCGGTTTGAGTGTTGGTTTTAATGTATCAAACATGGAATCAAAGCCAAGAAGAGCGAGAAAGCCAATCTGGACAGAGGAACAGTGTTTACTGTTAGCCCAGTTAGTGGATGAACACAAGGCCATTCTTAAAGGAAAATTCAGACACAGCAAGGGACAAGAAGCAGACATGGGAGCGTATAGGACAAACTATTAACGGTTCATTCCCCCTGCTTGTGTTCACCTATAAGCCTGCTATATTCATAAATGCAGTTTTTAGAGCCTGCAAGGTGGGAATCTCCAGTGGAAACTAAATGAACTGTGACACAATAAGATGTTCTGAAAGTGCTGTAATTGTTTGTGTGATCACTGCTTACAGAAGATTGTGACAGACCCAAATCATCACTATTGCATTGTTGCATGTTCCCAGTTGCCAAATATCGTAATGTAGTGATTACTTTAATTTATATATTAAATTATATTATATTAAATTATTATATAATCTATACCGTCTTATTAACTCATTGTCATCCATTGTCTGCAACACATTTCTTCTGCCTCTTCATCTTTCTGCCATTTTCTCCTCTGCTAAAGAAACTCTTAAGCCTCTTAAAAGTCCTCGTCTGTGCTCATAACAAATTTTACCTTAAGACCTCTTTTAAGGGATAAGATGCTTTCTGAATTAATTTTTTCTTTACTAGGATTTTTTTCTTTAATTTTAAAAGTAAACGCCCACATTTCTAAGAATTTTCTTAGAATTTTGTCACTAGGAACTACTTTTTGCATTAAGATTCTTTATGAATACGGGCCCAGATCTTTTAGAACAAAGCATGAAAGATTGCTCCTTTGCCTCTTCCCTGACATCTTTGAAATAGACGAATGCAATAATCAATATTATACATTGGATAAAATATAATGAAATAGCCTAGGCAAAACGTTTTGAAAATGGGGACCAGGATGAGGTGCAGTAAAAATAAAAGGAAAGAATTTTTTTTTTTTTTTTAACTATTATGGATACTGCCATACAAGTATTATGGATAGGCCTATTATAGAAGTCTCTTATATAAAACTGTCAGAGTAGCCCCGCATCCTCTTCAACGTGTAACTTTGGCAATAAAAAAATAATAGTGGGCTAATAATAGGCACAAAAGCTACGGCCGACCACGTATAATGGCCAAAATTGCGTGCGTGTCGGGGTCATAATAACCATCAGACCAAAACATATCTTAGACTGTTTTTAAAAAATGTTAAATTAATATATTGATAAAAAAAAAAACATATAGTGAAAATCTGTGTCATTGTCTTGACAAGTCTGTAACCGTAACGTTACCTACTTCAGCGAGCGTCTGGATCTGTGTTGCACACGAGCCTGTAAAAATCTTACCCGGATACAGCAATGCTATTTTCTGATTGGCTGATCGGTAGCTATATTTCTTTTATTCGATTAGCAGGTGCGTGTCAGGGCCTTCGGGGAACTCACTTGATTCCTCTACGTTACCTGTTTCACTGTTTAAAAAAATAGCGCCGCAACTTGGTGGGCGTTGTCCTCGTAATGTCTCTGCGTGAGAAATACAAGGTGTGGCGTGTGAGCGTGTGAACGGGTTGAAATGCGTGAGTCTCACGCCCAATGCGTGAGACTTGAGAGCCCTGTTGAAACAGCGCCTTCTTCATTTGGGTGGGATTACACAAATATTTCCACATACTGACTTAGATATGTGGGGCGCGTTTGAAGGAGCCGTTTTAGGGGGCGTGGCACTTTGATAAAGAATATCTCTTTGGATTTGAGACTTTAGTCTTCGCAACTTTATTGATCTTATTCATGCACCAAGAACTTGTCCCTTATGAAACAAAAATATATTGCAGTATATCGGAAAATATCATGTAATATATTAAGCATATAGTTATTTTTTCCAATATATTGCAATATATTGAAAGCGGCAATCATTTGTATATTTTGCTATATATTATATATGTATCATCAATATATTATTAAATGTATTCAAATATATAATATATTAGGAAATAAAAAGGGAAAATAATATATTACAATATATTTTAAGAAATATATTGGTAAATATATTTTCCTTTTGTAAGGGGTAACACTCCAAAGAGAAAGGGAAAATTGAAATGGCATCATATGACCTCTTTAAACACTGTTAGAAATTTGCATCATAGGCATGCGCACACTGAAACCACTTTACTGACTAGAATAATATTTTATGGAATTTCAAGTCTGTATTTGTTAAGTGTATGAATTACAGTACAGTCTTAAAAAGAATGCAATACTTTGATGTCAATTGCAAACCAATCTTGCACAATCATTTTGTTAAAAATAAGTCAATTGTGTGAGAAAATAACAAAAATTTTAGATTAAGGCAATGCTTATAATTGGAATTAATGCTACACGAGCCCCATAATCTCTTATAAACCCACTTTATGATTATGATAATAAAGTATTACCCTTTTCACACAGGATGATTCTGTACATTTAAACAATCCTGACAATGACAAAATAATAATAATAATAATAATAATAATAATAATAATAATAGCTTTGTTTATAACTGGCATAATAAAATATAAGGTACAATGCAATATAATAGCCTAGTATAAATATAATGAATAAAAGGCCTTAATGAATAACTCATCCTACAAATGCATTTAAAAATCTCTTTACCTTTCTAAAACACCCACGTGAAACTTTAATACATACAAAACATTGAACTTGTACCAGCTCCCAGGTTATGAGCAAACTGTATTTGGAGCAGATTACAGAATAAAGTTTGATCAAGCAGGGCTGTGCAGATACTAGAACAAGCAGTGCAAAGCAATGATCGCAGGGACATCATCTCATTCCCAAGGTTTCAAAATCAGAAGAAGAAGAGGTAGATTTCATGAGGGAACCTCTCTCAAACATTTGCAGAGCAGATAAATCAGTTGCTTTCTTAGAAAGAAAAGACACATCCTGAACACCGTTCACCTTGTGAAAAAAAAGGGGGGGGGGGAGCTAATTAAACCTATACCTTAAATATTCACTCATTAAATCAAGATTTTCCTGTACAATATATATAAAATAGATGGTGAGATAAATGGTGAGAATACATTACCATTAAATTTATTTATTTATTATTTAAATAAATTAATACTTTCATGTAGCAAGGATGCATTTAACTGATCAAAAGTGTCAGTAAAGACTTTTACATTGTTCCAAAAAAAATTATTTCCAATAAAAGCTGTTCTTTAATAATATTAAGCAGCATAATTGGTTTTCAACATTGATAATAAGAAATGTTTATTTAGCAGCAAATCAGCATGAATGATTTCTGAATGATCTTGTGACACTGAAGATTGCAGTAAATTCAAGAATCAAAAGAAAAATATATTAAAATGTAAAAATATTTTACAATATTACAGATTTAAAATTTTTTGATCAAATACAGTCATGAGATACTTTTTTGGAAAAACGTAGATCTGCCTGCCAGTTCCTTCTTCAGACATGGTTTAAATGAAGTTAAATGCTCTACAGCCTTATAACCCTGCAGGAACAAAAAGAGAGAATTATTCATTACTTCAGTAGTTGACAAAATGACTATTAAAAAATCCTAATTTGTTATTATCAACAAACAATAACTAGCTATATTAAATGGAAATGTTTTTTTTTTTTTTAATTCATAAAAAATATTTTTTACAAGAAACAACAACAACAACAGAATAATAATGCTGTTATGCCTAGTAGAATATCCGAAGAAAATGTTATGTTTACTTGACAGTGGGTTTAGAACTAGTCCTAATAATAATGAAAAACCTACAGGGAGCTATAGGTTTCATTGTTCAGATATACATAATTAACACTAGGTGGCGCTACAGCTGCACTGCTACTGTCCTTATCTCACAATGAAATTTGAAAGCACAAAAGGATGATGCACCGCTCTTCCCCTACACCTCTTTCTTCCCCTGCCTCCACGGTGCAGCCGGTCCTTCATGATACCAGTGAACTCTTTGTAACTGAGCTGATCATCATGATCCACAACAAATATCTTGAAGATGGTGTTAACCAGGTGACGGGTCAGCTTGAGGCCTGTTGCGACATATACCGCCCGAGCAAACTCATCTGGAAGGCAGAAAAAGACAAACACACACATTCATAAATCACATTCATTCTTAATTTGTAGTACATTTTGAGGATACAGTGGCAGGTCAAAACCATTTATTTTAAAAGGTGGTAAATAAATAAATAATTAGAATGTTTCTATATATTTTCCATTTGCTTTAAAACTATTTAGGTATATTTATTTAAGTGAAACACTGATTTCAAAAACTGGTATTAATTTTTTTCTTTTAAAATTAGATTTTAAGTCCCATACTTGCATTTTACATTTTCATTAATCAGTGGTATTTGTGAATTCAAATTTGTGTTTCAAAGATGAATGAAGGGTGTGGAATGAAATGAGGGTGAGTAATCAATGACAGAATTGTAATTTTTGGGTGAACTATCCATATTAAGTATTAGTAAGTATTTCACCTTGTCCAATGGAACGACATCTTTATGGCAATGGCAAAGTCTTCAAGGTTATTGAGGAACTGGAAGAAAGACCTGAACTCATCAAAGGTGATGCCCTGATCATGAAACAAAAGAAAAGTGATAGGAAATAGTGGGAAATTATATCTTAAAATCTGAGATATTCAATCAAACAGACAGAGCTGCCATCTGTGAGTGACATGACATCATGCAGAATACACAAGCAGTTCTCATTTCATATACAACCAAATCTGTACCGAACAGACAAATGCATTGATGGACAAAAAGAAATCAACTTTTTGATATACTGTATGCACAAGGACTCCGATGCTGTGCCGCTCATGCTTGTTTGATGATGTGTGTGCACAACACAGCACACAATGACATGCAATGATGAAAGGCATGAGTCATTTTACAGCACAATGTCATAAAATTGTCAGCCAAAAACCATGACATCATAGACTGGAAGCAATAGATAACTTAGAATTTGACTGACAACACAATACAAGAATGTCTTAAAAACACTGCTCAAAAATCTGGAGTCAGTATGATTTTTTAAAAGAAGTCTCCTATTCTGCATTTATTTGAATGAAAATAGCAATACTGTGAATTACTAATATCTATTTATATATTTATTTGAATATATTTGAAAATGTAATTTATTCCTGTGATGCAAAGCTGCATATTTTGTCGCATGAACCTTCAGATATCATTCTAATATGGTGATTTGATGTTTAGGAAATATTTATCATCAGTGTGGAAAACAGTTGTGCTATTTAATATTTGAAACAGAAAATTTTGCAATAATGAAAAAATCCTGACCCCCAAAGTTTTGCTAAGTATTGTACAGTATATTTAACCCCAAAATAATTTGTCGCCATTCACCCTGAAGACCTGCATATCTTTGTACTGCGAAACAATTTGAAGAACTTTATATCCAAATGACATTTGACCTGAATGACCTCCACTGTATGGACAAAAAACACCCAAGACGTTTTCCAAAATATCGTCTTTTGTGTTCCACAGAAGAAAGAAAAGTAAACAAGTATGTCACGAGGGTGAGTAATTTATGATACTTTTTTCTTTACTTTCTTTCTTTCTTTCTTTCTTTTTTTTTGCATTTTGGAATTGGGTGAACCAAAACCTGCAGCATATTGTCCTGCCTGTCAAAACAAAAATCTAGTTATTAAATCTTTCACCCGAGGGTGTCAGATGTATTAACACAGACCTGCTTTTTGGTTGCAAAAAAGATAAATGGTAATTATGTAGCTAATACCTTAAACACAGGAAAGTCTTGTCACAGGTATGGTAATCCACATAAACCTCTCTGGTGAGTATTTAACATAGTTCTAGTTACATATTAGGCTTAACTGTTGGATAGGGTTGATATTTAAAGCTGGATTTTGTTGGATTGAGTTGGAAAACCATAAAATGCCATAAAGGTGAGTTTATTCCGTGGGTCTATTCCGTGGGAATTCCAGAAGAGGGTGAAGTCATTCTAGCCAAATGTACAAACTGCTCAAAAAGGGGCCCCAAAACCTGATATCCTCAACACAAACAGTTCCCTCAGATGGGATGGGAAAGAGCTAAAAGAGAGCAGTCAGGCATGGAGAAACCGACATCAGGTGACCCTCTAGATGGACAGCATCACAATCTGTATTCAAACACAAACTTTGCCCCAAGCACATACTCACCACACCTACACAACTACAGTGGGCCAGAAAGGGATTTGAACACTTCACTTAAAAATAAAGGAATTTCATATATTGATACTTGATCCTTTATACAAACATGGTAATATTAAGAAAAATGACTATACACAGGATGAAAGAGTTACATTAGTCGTGGAGGGTTGAGAATAGAGAGACTATAAGATTAAACTGCTTTCCACATGTAAATGTCACACACTCACTATGGGGCATTTGAGCATTCAAGGGTGCATGACCACTCAAGTTGGGGGAATGTGTGCAGTTTTGCTCTGGATAAGATAATTTTATAAATGGATAGAACAAATTTGTGTAAATGTGTAAATTTAATTTGTAGGTCTATTTTTAATAATATAATTGAATTAAATTTAAATTAATTTTTTTAAATTTAATTTATTTTTTTAATTTTAATTTAATAATTGAATTTCCTTGTATAGGGCATAGAAGTGTTGAATTAGAAACCTTCTTGTACATGTAAAGCTGTTTGGAGGAGGGGAAACATGAGTCGTTTGAAGGGGTGAAAGTGTGAGCGTGAATTGTCACGTTCAGCCTTTCCCTTCTAGCCAAAGAAGTGCACAAGCAGATTGCTGTCAATCATCATGTTCTCATTGGCACGCTGTGATTGAGGAGCGGCAGTAAAGAGAGCAAAACAAGACAGAAGTAACTACAAAAATCCTTGTGTCTGAATAAGAAATAAGTCTATCACAGGCTTGCGTAGCCATTCAGAGTACCAGCCATCCAGAGCCTAAAGTTGTGCATTCATTTCTCTTTTCTCCCCTGAGCCTACAGAGGACATGTTTTGAGAAGACGTGCATTAGAATGGCATAAAGACTGAAAAAGAAACACAACAAAGATGCAATATTACACAAAAATGGACACAAACATGCCAGTTGTGTACACTTATATAGACTCCCTGTGTACATCTGGTATATTTAATTACCGCTGAATGTGTTTTAAGAGAGCCCGACATGACAACAAAAGACACACAAAGCATCCATATCGCATGCAATTCCCCAGCAAACGTTCAAGAGATTTGTGAAGGAAATGCACACATGTAAGCAAATCCACCTTTACTTCTCTGGAATTAATCTTCAGATTGTTTAAACTGTTTAAAGCTAATGTTCAAGATCAATTTGAGCGATCTTTTAAGTATCATGATTCCTTTTTCAAGCATAGCTCAGGAAAAGCTAGTGCAATAAAAAAAACAAAAAACAAAAACAAAAAAAAAACCTCTGGAGGAAGGTGGCTGAAAGGTGTAAGGCCAGTTTAGGTGTTTTTTTTCCATGCTTCACCCTCATCTGCAAGAAGAGCATATCATGCTGAAACCAGGTAAAACCAGGCAAAAACACTAAACAGCTCTTTTCCCCATGGGCCTCATTGCAATGAAGTCAGCCAGAATGCAAGTCCATGCCACTGCTGTACCTCTAGCTTAAAATCCTATCCATGAAGAGACAATCAGTGGAAAGTTAAAGACAGACAGGAAATGACAGAAGGAATGATTCCATTTCACTAGCCAGATCAATTCAGACACATATTGCAGATGTTTTCTGTTTTATCAACATAGTGTTATGATAAGAAAAAACATTAATAAAAAACACCATATTGCAACATTTTACATTGTACATACAACTGTAGACGAGTTTATGGTAAAGAACATTATTAGTGTGATGCATATGTAAGTGTAGGTATACACAGGAATGGATCAAGTCCAATTTTAATTTTTTCTTGGTATTTTGCTCATGCATTTTTTGTTTTCACCCTATTACTTTGTTCGCTGATGGTCATAATTATGGCAGGCAAGCATAAAAGTCATGTGACTGAAACAGATGGATTGATGAATCTTTCATTTATCTAAAACATTTACAGCTGTTATTTTTTTTCTTTTCACAATTTCATCATCAATCTGCTGGAAGTGTGACATCACAACACTGTGGTTACAGGAAACCATTAATGTGAGGTCATCATTCCATGTAGTACCACAGCCGGGCCCACAGTGTGACTAAGACATTGCCTGAAGCGTTTTACTCTTTGATCTAAAAACAGCGATAAAAACAGTCATTACTGCTGTCGACTTTTAAGATGAGTAACCCCAATAACACTTCCACACATGCTAGCATGCACCCTTTAGCCCACAGATACACAATGTCTGGTACCCTGCAGTTGTCAACTCAGACAAACAGACCTGTCTAACTGCTGTGTCATCTGAGGAAGCCAAGCTGAAATGACCCTTTCATTGTGAAAAACAGACTAAGTAAATACAGGGCATCTGTACACAGCTCTCCATAATCATTAAACTCCTGCTTCCTACTGACGCCCTCTATTAGCCATCAGATCACAAACACACCATCAGGATGAGCAGACTTATTCTGAATCAGTGCATAAACAAAGGCCTTTAATGTGCCTCACCGCTGAGAGCTTACAATATGAGCTTGTTATGATTCACAGTCGATTAAATGCAAAAACTGCACATGCAAAACAAAATCTGAAATCGATAAGCTGAGATGACAAAAAACTGTTAATGATGAAGTATTAAAAAAAGACAGCAATTCTCTGCAAAATACTCTGTAAAAAATCATATTAAACCTGAAACCTAAACCGGTCTTTTTATTGTTTCTTAGTATTCAGCATAATCAAAACTTCCTTTTGAAATATGGCATATATTTACAAATTATACACACATAAATGAATAAAAAAACAATTAAACCTATATAGTAATAATAATAATTTTTTTTTATTAAACTAAAATTAAAATGTAATGCACTATTTACAGGTAATTCAAAAATAAATTAAACTAAAATGTAAATGGAACAAAAATATATATAATAATTAAACCTATCTTTATCTTTTTTCGAAAGGTACACTTTAATATTGACTCTTTAGGTACAACTTTTGAACCTTTTTTTTTGAGGGTGTATATAAAAGTATATATAAAATGTATAGCATTATTATGTAAAAATAATACTAAATGAACACTGAAAGAAACACCCCCCCCCAACACACACACAAACACCCAGTCTAATGTTTTTCTTATCAGATGAATTTATAGTAACAAACATCTCTTGTCGTGTTTTTATTTATTTTGAATGGCGCATCAAAGACATATTTTCTAGCAGATCAGCAGTTGATAAAATACACAATAAGAAACAGAATTTTTTTTTTTTTAATTAAATAAAATAATATTCCAGGGTTATTAAATGACAATGATGTTTTATAAGGTAAAAGGAGGAATGACAGATATGATGTACCTTTTTTTTTACCGGTGAGAACACTGTGTTAGGGATAGCTAGGGATGAATAAAAACATGGAATGAGACAGGAGGACAGAGGGCTATGGTTGTACCTCTGCCAGGTCAGAAAACAGGGCTTGGCTCGCACCACGTCTCAGCATGTCCCAGAAGCTCCTGGGCACTAACTCCTGACTCTCTTTTTTTTAGCACCTGCACAGGGTTTAGCATGAGATGGAAAGTTGTTATCATGTTAGTTTCTTGACATGGTTAATAAGAGGATGTGTCGGGTGGTCTCTCAGTCATTTTCTCAACCATGAAAAACATATAGCAAATTCAGCAACCTAAACCAGTCAAATATACTGTAAAAGGATTAATATGAAGACTAGGAGGGGGAACTTGTTGATGTTAGCCAAATGCTAATTGTATGTGGTTATATGGTGTGTTTTTTGTGAGTTTGTGTGTGTATGTGTGTGTGTGTGTGTGATACACATTGACCATGATATCAGCAGAATAACTGCTTCTGAACTTTTGAGTAATTAAAACAAATGACTTCATATGTGCTTCACAACATGGCAGCGCATTCAAGTATTCAACAATTGACACATCAGGATAAGGAAAACAGGAAATATATTTCTCACATCAGTCTTGTGCTGTAAGGAGTCACTATAATGGACCAAGGTCTTTCAATCTGTCTCTCTTTCTGTACCAGATTCACTGATATACAAAAGCGTTTGTGCAGGAGTTAAAGGTGAAAGTGGAATTATGTGTTTTTGTGTGGACAGAATTGTCCACTAAAGTGAGCTAAATTTGACAGAAGTCCCAACAGGGATATTTTGAATTTAGAAACATTACACAGTGAACAAGAGAGATGTAATACAAGTGATTTAACGTAAGTGAATGTGAAAGACTCCAGAGCTAACTCAATAGAAAACACATTTTACACAAACAACTTCACCCACTCTTACCCTAACCTGTTCTTTATAGCCCACTGATGAAGTTTGTAACTGACACGCTGTGTTTAAAGAAACTAAAATCAATGAGAATCAAATTAGACTGATTGTGGCAAAACACACACATGCTCTCTGACCTCTGAGGTCCACTCCACCTCCCTCCACGTTTTCATTCAGTCATCTGCAGATCTCTCTCATTTACCCATCATCCAAAATTCACACAGAGGTTATAGTTCACAGGTCAGAGAGCTGGGGGAGATACATACGCTGTTTACAGGGACAACCTGATATCCACAGAGCTGCATACTCTACACAGAGACGAAAGGAGAGGATACAGCATGCGGAAGAGGAGAGGAAGGAGATAATAACATAAGAAGAGATGGACAAAGACAGGTTAAACATGCAGAGGGTAGAAAGTGGTTTAACCACATGACAGCCGGCACACTTTCGCAAGCCTCCTAGAGAGGATGATGCTCCCTCTCAGACAGCCCTTGATAAACTGGACATGTGAATGAGATAAAAAGTGTTATGCATCCGGGACAGACAAAACAAATATAAGTTAAGAGGAAGTTTACAGTGGGTGGCCAATTGATGTTTTCAGGATATACCGTATTTTCAGGACTATAAGTCGCACTTTTTTTCATAGTTAGGCTGGTAATGCGACTTATACTCAGGTGCGACTTATTTATCAAAATTAATATGACATGAACTAAGAGAAATGACCTAAGACAAATTAACCAAGAGAAAACATTACCTTCTCCAGCCGCGGGAGGGCGCTCTATGCTGCTCTGTGCTCTTGTAGTCTACCACTGAAAACATAGAGCACCCTCTCGTGGCTGTAGACGGTAATGTTTTCTCTTGGTGCTTGGTTCTAAATAAATGCGACTTATACAGGTCCTTCTCAAAAAATTAGCATATTGTGAAAAAGTTCATTATTTTCCATAATGTAATAATAAAAATTAAACTTTCATATATATTTTAGATTCATTGCACACCAACTGAAATATTTCAGGTTTTTATTGTTTTAATACTGATGATTTTGGCACACAGCTCATGAAAACCCAAAATTCCTATCTCAAAAAATTAGCATATTTCATCCGACCAATAAAAGAAAAGTGATTTTAATACAAAAACAGTCAACCTTCAAATAATTATAAATGAAAAAGGAACTCCAAGGCACTCTCAATTACAAAAGTAAAAAAGCCTTTATTATTATGGCTTGGTCACATTAACCTTCTAAAAAACTCCAACGCGTTTCGGCTACATGCCTTCTTCTGGGAGTTAAACAGATCTCAAACAAACAAAGTTTCTTATGAATTAACAGTCCACCAATCAGAAGCCTCCATCTATCAACTGTTGTGCTAAGGTTATAATTGTTAGTACACACAAGACACAGCAGATGTCATCATTTTCACTTCTTAACAAATCAATTAAGTACACACAAAAACTAACTTCATGAAAGGACTATACCTGTACCCAACACGGTGACCCATAAAAGTAAAATACAAGCATAGTATATAAATTTCAAACCACCATAGAACAACAGAACATCAAAGATATACACTAAGGCCAAGTTCCTCATTCAAGCCTGGATATTTCGTAGCCTGTAGGTGAAATATCCAGAAAGCTTCCCGTTGATTCAGCTACCTTTGCCTATTGCCCTTTCTTAAGGACAAAGGAATGTGGTCAATCCCACAGACCTGTAAGGTGGATTGGTCACTATTGTGATGTTCCATATAGTGTCTTGCCATGGGATAGTTGGTGTTTCCTGTGCGAATTGCGTATTTGTGTTCAGCCAGTCTGTCCAATAAACGCCGCTTAGTTCTTCCTACATAAAAGACTTCACACATAGGACATTCCAATCTATAAATGACAAAGGTAGTTTGGCAGTTTATAAAATGGTTAATAGTGAATTACTTTTGAGAACCAACATCATGAAAAATTTTGGTTTGTCTTACATTAGCACAATCGTTGCAGTGCTGGCATTTGTAAGAACCTCTGGGCCTAGGGCCTAACCATGTTTTTCTTCAAATAATTATGTTCAGTTATGCACTCAATACTTGGTTGGGAATCATTTTGCAGAAATGACTGCTTCAATGCGGTGTGGCATGGAGGCAATCAGCCTGTGGCACTGCTGAGATGTTATGGAGGACCAGGATGCTTCGATAGCGCCCTTAAGCTCATCCACAGTGTTGGGTCTTGCGTCTCTCAACTTTCTCTTCACAATTTCCCTCAGATTCTCTATGGGGTTCAGGTCAGGAGAGTTGGCAGGCCAATTGGGCACAGTAATACCATGGTCAGTAAACCATTTACCAGTGGTTTTGGCACTGTGAGCAGGTGCCAGGTCGTACTGAAAAACGAAATCTTCATCTCCATAAAGCTTTTCAGCAGATGGAAGCAATAAGTGCTCCAAAATCTCCTGATAACTAGCTGCATTGACCCTGCCCTTGATAAAACACAGTGGACCAACACCAGCAGCTGACATGGCACCCCAGACCATCACTGACTGTGGGTACTTGACACTGGACTTCAGGCATTTTGGCACTTCCTCCAGACTCTGGCACCTTGATTTCCGAATGACATGCAAAATTTGCTTTCATCCGAAAAAAGTACTTTGGACCACTGAGCAACAGTCCAGTGCTGCTTCTCTGTAGCCCATTTCCTGCACACGCCTGTGCACGGTGGCTCTGGATGTTTCTACTCCAGACTCAGTCCACTGCTTCTGCAGGTCCCCCAAGGTCTGGAATCGGTCCTTCTCCACAATCTTCCCAAGGGTCCAGTCACCGCTTCTCGTTGTGCAGCGTTTTTTGCCACACTTTTTCCTTCCCACAGACTTCCCACTGAGGTGCCTAGATACAGCACTCTGGGAACAGCCTATTCATTCTTAAATTTTCTGTGTCTTAAAATAATAATAAATAAATAATAAAGAGTGATGATGACGAAAAGATTTGCGTAATAATGCACATTTTATCTTACCAAACATTTCTAATTTGCGATATTATTAAGACGTTTGTCTGTGAAATCTGCGAGATCTCATGCGCGCTACAGGGGGCTGTCTGTCAGTCACATACACACACAATAAGAACGAGCGCTGCTCACGCACACGCATAAGGGGCCGTTCACATATCGCGTCTTTTGCGTGCTCAAGTTCGTTATTTCAAATGTAGGAGCGCGGTATGCGCGCTCACAATGGAAGCGACGCGGTCGCTTTTAATGATTTGGCACAACAAACTACAAGCTTTATAAAGACAGTAACTGTATCTCTATTAATCCCTTTCTGACTAAATAAATATGCTCCAATCAGATAATGCCAACACCTCAATAATTATTAACACTTAAATACTGTTTATATTTAAATACTGTTTATGACACTTTCTATTGTAAACAAAGATTTTTATCCCCCCCCAACAAATGGTTCAGGGACAGGAGGAAAACATTTCTGAAAATGTTGATCATCATGTTCTAGAGTTTTTATAAATGTGCAAATATGTAACGTTACTATTTTTATACAGGATTTTGATTTTTAATTTACATTTTGGGAGAACTGGGACTGTAAAACAGATTACAATATTATCATAAACTAAATTCCTGAAAAAATAATGGTCAGTTAAAATATTATTTTTAAAACAAACATCTATGGACAGAATCAATACCCTATCAACTCACCACAAGAAATTCCCCTTTATTCACCATCTGGTTACCATCAGCATCAAACATGTTAAAGGCAATCTTAAAGCCTGCATGAGGCTCTGAAGAACAGTTGAGAAAAGAATGTCATATTATTATAATAAGCTGCGGCATGAATTTAACCAAAGATTAGATTTTATATATATCATCAAGCACTGGAAAAGTTGCAGTCAATTTGTCAACCACCATTAAACATTCAACCACTAGGTGGCTTAATCAGAGGCCAGGCCCACATTTCTATGAACCTGTTATCGCTCTGAAAACTTGCAATACACTTTAGCTTTCATCACTCTCTTCAGATGTTTTTGAACCCGTCAAGAGCAACATGTCTTCACTTTGTTATGTTGCCCAAGTAACAGCAGCAGTGAGAACATGCGTGTTTCTGTTACCACTAGCTTAATCAGACAACTCTGCACGAATGTAAAATCATAAACTAGATTTACTTAACAAACTCAGTTATTATTCCTACACTGAACACTGAATGGAGATCACATGAAGACTTTTAATCATGCCTCCTGCGTTGCAGATTTTTTTATCTTAAAAAAAAAATAAAATAAAAAAAGTTTCAGATTAGATCTCAACAATGTAACAAACTGGGCTCGCATTTCCCATGACACCAAAGTTTGAGATTTCAATATGAACATGGAATTCTTCCATCAACAAGTTATCTTGGCTATTCTATCCATATTCACATATCTCAGTTAGTGTAATACAACATAGGTGTCATTTGTGTCTATGATAAATGTGCATGGAACTTTATATGTGCACAAGGCAAAATGCATACTTTACAAATGCAATATTTAATTTACATTTTTCTCCCCCACTAGTTAAATTTTGTGATATGAAATACTGAATTACTGATATATAAGAATCTAAAATAGTTATGCGAGACACCAAAAAACTGACAATTGGAGATAAACACTAGGAAATGTGTAAATTTAGGAATATTCTTTTGTTTGAACAAATATATTTTTTATATTTCTTCCAGATCATTTTATAAGAAACATTTGACATTTAAATAAGATATTCCTAAAAACTCTGCAACCTGAGAAGTAAAATCTTCCTTTTAAATAAAGTCAAGTCTGAAGCCTTGCGAGCCACACTAGACGTAAAACCTCCATGGACTAGATGATCTTTAATTCATGCTTAAAATAGGATACATGCATATTGTGCTTATTTAAAAAAAGAGGGGCAAAGAAAAAATAAAGCATGGGATAAGAAAGCAAGTTTAAGGGAGGGAGACAGAGGGATAGAGGTCATATACTCACTTGTCAGAATGCAGAGCCGAAAGAGATACTCAGTGTAAGCGATGATGCCTGAAAAAGAAAAAATCAAAGGGTCACATCCATTCTGCTAATGTACAGTTACACACTAACAACCTACAAATGGCCTTGTCTTCCCTTTTTATAATCTCTCCTTTTTCTTTGACTCTTTGTCTAAACTGAAACCTCGGGAGGCGGCTCATCTGAAGCTTGGATTAAAATGTTTACTGATTTTCAAAGCTAGGGGCCTCCAGAGATAGATGGAGTCACATACCCCTTTCCCTTCTTCTCCAGCTCCAAAAAATGGACAAGTAATACCAACTTTCATGATGATAACATCTAAAAAGGTGCCTCTCAGCTAAAGTGTCCATCTACATTTAGGCAACATTTGCCCTGCGTTTGGCCCACACACTCAAGATGAAGACTTTGACACTGTGTGTGACCGCCATGGAGACGGAGGATGCGTTCAAAGGCTTCTGTTTGGATAAGGGTGTTCTAGACGCATCCGTCAGGACCAGGAGATGTGCCCCATTTAGACAGGGAACTGTCCTTGCTTTTGTTAGACTCGTGAGAAAAGCGGCAAAGTATAGTACGAAGGAAAGAGAGAGTAAGAGAAAAAGCCAAAAAGAGACAAAGCGAGGTGGGCTGATGGAAAGATGGAAGTTGTGTTATGTAAAGGCTCTGGGGGAGGGCAGAGAGAAGGGGTACATTTCCCTACACCTCCACTGAAAGTATTCCTCTCCACAGCTTCTGTGTGAAGGGGGACATGGAGACAGTAGCAGGCATAGAGATAGTTCAGGGTGAGTGGACTGAGTGTTACGGGACACTGCCTGGGTGCCTTCGGGAGGAAAACCTGACACTGAAAATTCAACCCAACACCCGCAGTCTCACACACTCACTCAAGCAATACAGAGCCATTCAAAAGTCCACTGAGCAAGACAACTCGAGCCAGAAGAGACAATCAGATTAGAACATTTGGGCATAATTACTAGTTTCCTTAGAAGACGTTATTCCCTTTTGCCAGACCAGATGTTTAATTGAAACTGACATCTACTATTGTGCTTCATGGAATAAAACAGGGTTCATAATCGTTTTTAGGCAACTATTCCTTTACAGTACCCTGCCAATTCTGTGGCTGACATTAGAGCTGAAGACTAGGGGTCAAAGGTTATCACTGGAGATCTAAAACAAATTTAAAGACATCAATATATGTCTAAAGCTGCTTTAAACTAGTAAAACATTGCTATTTAGTTGTAGAAATTTTGTTAATGTTTACATGGTGCTTACATATGTAGTAAATCTTTTTTTGAGCAGGTCTCGTTGGCGCTGTTTTACATTCTATTCATTCTTGTTGAACACAGTCTCAATACTTAGCCTGGCTCCTAGAGAAGTTTAAATGCTAAATCTGATGTGTTTGTATGAGATGATTCGTACTTTTAAAGGTTCACATACCGAGTGTCCTCAATTTAAAAATGCAAAAACACTGGCATGAGAAGATTGGTCTGGATCCCGAACTTGATGCATAACAACATCAATGGAAAATATTTTCTATACCTTCTGATTACACTGCAAAAAGTGATGTTCTTCCTTGGTATTTAGGAATTGTTTTTCAGTCATTTTCAAATCAATGTACCTTCAGAAGAAAAATTACAGTATATAAGAATACTTGTTTTCTGAGAAATTGACTAAAACAAAGTGAGTTTATTATTAAAGCAAGAATAAATATCTGCCAGTGTGGTTACAAAATACAATTAATTCAAAGAGTAAACAAGTTTTCATATTCTTGTTTTAAGCATATATCAAATTTGTTTAATTTCTTAGGAAACAAGAATTCATGTCTTTTTTTTTGCATCTTAAGAAAGTGTATCTTGATTTAAGAATGTTTAGATATTTGGATTGGAAAACAAAACAAAAAAAGGAAGACATTTAATATATATATATATATATATATATATATATATATATATATATATATATATATATATATATATATATATATATATTATTATTATTATTATTTTTATTTGCAGTGCACATTTTAGGGCCTTAATGTTTGGACCTGCATTTTAAGACCTGCAGAAACTTTGGTTGGTTGGTTTATAGCAACTGATAGAATTTTTCCAAACAAACCATTTAAATGGATGAATGACTTTTGACATGAAGCCATGTAAAATATTTGGGAAATGTTTTCTCATAATTTCTTTAAAAAAGCCTGTTTAGTTAGTTATCATATCAATGCATTCAACTGCATAACTTTTTATTTTATATTAATACATTTATTAATTTATGGTTTGCAATAAAATCTAAATAAATAAACAATTTAATAAATAAAATAATGCAAATAAATATTTTTTAAAATAAAATAAAATCTGGAAACAGAACATGTATTTGCTTGTGGGACCAGAACAATCATTAATTTGTATTAATTTCCTAACTATATGGTTTTCAAAGTCATACTGAAGTCATACTGAAAGTCATACTTCTCATGCCTTCTTTTAGTTCTACACCAAGATTTCCCTTTAGTTTGCATCCTCTTAGAAACTGCTCCTTAGAGACCTGAGCACATTCACGGATCTTGTTAGCATAGCTTCCACAATTAACATTTGCATGCTATCATTACCACAGCTTGAGATCTGATGCTGTTTCAAACTAAAAGCTTCTTGTGCACGGGCATCTTCTGGATGCATGGCTCCACATCAGTGAAACCAACAAGATAAATGAACTGCCGCCAATTTAAGGTGATGATTTCAAAAACGATAATACGAGGAAGAACAGAATTCAGAGGGATTATTTTTAGAGTCGTGCTGTAGTGTAAGAGGGTGGAGTGTGTGTGTGTGTATATAATTATCACCACTGGGAATTAGCTGGTGGTGTGAGCAAGTTCTTTTACGTATGCCACAAGCAAATCCTTTAATTGTGGCTGTGCTGCTGAAGAACTGCTTGCTTCTGCTGTTATTTCAACAATATTTAAGTATTAATGCAATTCTGCACCCTGTTTTTAGGTTTCAATCTTCATTTTGGCTAGCAAGCAGGTATTTTGCCCGAAGAATGTATGTTGCACTGGACCTAGCGAGAGAATGAGAGAGAGGAAATGGAAAGAGTGAGAGAGAGCGAGACGTAGAGAGTGAACCAAGCTATTTTTAGGAGTGCTCACAGGAAGTGAAAGCCTCAGGCCTGTGCTTGACTGGTACCTACTGAGAGAGAGCAAGCAAGAAAGAGAAAGAGACAAGAATGGGCAATTCAAACTCTGAAGGACTGGCTTTGATTTCATATGATTCTGTACAGCCACCACTAAACTGAGAAATAATTTTTAGCCCTATTGTTCTCTTCTCATGCTCTTTAAATAAATTAAAAAATGAAATAAAACGATGATACTGTGGTACACTGATCAGGTCGTAATATCACGGTACATTGATACTAAAGGTTAAATGAATTCTATATTCATATTCCATGGTCTCTACTTGGTATATGAATAGATAATTCAAAGAAGGTCAAGATATTGTGGTGAAGAAACAAACAAACAAACAAACAAATAAGAATGATAATGCCATGGTACTTTTAAGAACAGCATAATAACAAAATCATTTTTACATAATATCATTTTACACTATACTGTTCAAATCAGCATATTAGAATAATTTATATAGGATCATGTGACACTGAGGACTACAATCCCTGCCGGTACCAAGACTCTAATCCACGATCTTTGGGTTACAAGTCAGACTCCCAAACCATTTTACTACATTTTTGATAGATGCATAGATGCAGCCTCATAAACTTTTTTTTTTGCGTATGACCCCTGTAAAGTGTTTAATTTCTAATGAGTTGGAATGCAAAACTCACCTTGTTCCCGAAGGTTCCGGAACAGCTTGGATGTTCCTTTCCACACTGGTGGAGTGTCGGACAAGATCTTCTCCAACTCCTGTAAAACATGACAAAACATGCTATATGGGATGAATGATTCACTCTCAGGACTGTACATACAATGAAATGCAAATCTAAATATTACCTATAAATAATAAGTGAACTTTGCTATCATATCTACACACCATGCATTACAAATACATTTACAACATACCTGTTTGGTGAGGGACCTCTAAGATTTCTTCACTAAGAATAACACACAGACAGAAACAGAAAAAGGGTGGCCGGTGAGATAAGATCAGGATGGGGGTCTCATACCATAATATTTATCAATCAGACAAAACAACAAGATTTTTGGTGTAGCCTTTTTTCCTTTTTTGAGCAGATGCAGTTCACTGTCAGAGTACAGAGGGAGAGCTGGGCTAAACAGTCTCATGGCAACCAGCCAGGCTCAGTTTGTCCTACAGGCTTTGCTTCAGACACAATGCAACTATCAAAAAAAAAAAAAAATCGTCCACCAAGACTTTTAGGTCTAGAACATGTCTGGTCGGACACATGATTATATGGAGATTTTTACTTCAAGTACAATGAGCCATCCTTCCTGTCTCCTTGTATTCCTCTGGCCACATCTCCAGTCCTCATGTCACCCCGTAGCAGGACAAAGCATGTTTACGCAGGTGATCAGAGACCCTGGGTGTCAGAGTCAGTAGGTCTCTTTAATATCTTAAGTTTTTTATTTCAGTGACTTTACCTGTAAACTGTAAATGTCTTAATGACTGGTCCACAGACGCATGTGCAACTACGTAATAATTAAGCCCTTCTGTGGCTCTCTTGCACAGCTTTGATCTTATCCATTAAGAACCGTTAATGATGTTTGTTTCTAATATGTATTAATTAGCCCACTAGCAAATCATATATTAGATTAAGGCCCAACAACAAACCATTTAATTCATAATGATGTCTTAATTAAACATCAGATCTACATAAAAATTGTAATATTTAACAAAAATGCTGTTTAATGTGCACTATGAAGTACTGGGGACAGTCATATCTTCCATTTATATAGCATGCCTACATAATGATTGTCGTTTTACCATTTTTATCTTATTTAAATAATGTAGTCAAAGACGGACACCTGGAAATCTCCTTCTTGTTAATTTGTAAGTTGCTTTGGATAAAAGTGTCTGTCATATTAAAATACTTAAATACATAGATTTAGTTATAAAATAAAATATACAATTTAAAATAACTTTTTATACACACAAGTATAAAATATACCCAGATTTAGATTTTATTAATTAAAGCAAATAATATTTTAATACCTGGATCCCTTATAAAATAGCCTTTATAACACAATAAAGGTTACTAAAGTTAAGTATTTGGATTTTAATTTTTTGTAATAACATTTAAAATGTTTTTGAATAAGGAATTATCTAAGGAATCAATTATCATTATATATATATATATATATATAGTAATAGTAATAGTATTTGTATGGTGTAAAATGACCATAACATTTTAAAGGATCAAACAACACTTGAAAAACACATAGAATTTTATATGTATGAAAATCATAATCCTTTATCTCTATGGACTAGATTAAGTCAAAGAAATTTGTTATTTAAAGGGTAACACACACAGCACTTAAACTGCAACATTTTACTCCAATCAGGAAAACATTTAGTTACTAAGTGGAACAGTCAGATGAAAACATCTGGCAGCTAATGGAAACCAAACCTGACTGTCTGCCAAAGGAACAAAAATCCCAAAAAATATGTTTAGATGCACGTGCTAAAGAATTCTACTTAGATATGACAGCTCAACGCGGACAGACTATACAGATTACTGTTTGACAGGTCTCTGTGATGCATCACAGATAGGTGCATAACTGTTTTATCCAACCTTAACGCTTAGATATGTGATCTGAAACAGTCACTCGTGAGTCACTGGTCATTTCAGCACCATGACAGAGGAAAGCGCCCTTCTTCCTGCTGCAGCATCACACAAATGCGCACTGTCATCCGAGCTTTGACTGTTTGAGTGCACAAGAAAACAATGACAGTAAAAAAAAAAAGAGGAAAAGTAATAGGAAATAGAAAAACTACTAAGCAGTTTTACAAGGCACTGAGAACAGGAACAGTCATTCCTTATTCTTTGCGGCTACAGCGGGCATCAGAGCCCGACAGCCTATTTCATTTATTGGGGCTTCCCTCCCTCTAAATCCGCTCATTTCTGAGAAATCATAATACAACACCGCTCCTCCGGCAACAACCGCTTTTCCTCGGCGTCTGCATCGGTTATCCTTCACTGGAGAACGAAAAAGCACATTCCGCGGAGCCGACGACAGCAACAAACTCCTAAATATGACTCCCAGTCTGCGCACAGCGGCCATTATTGTTGGTATGACAGAATTTGTACAAGATTACCGATTCATACATCGCGAGATTTGTGGTTCCCTCACCGGTATCACCCAGACCAGAGCAGCAGAAAGTCCACTTAGTATGCCATCTCTGCTCATTTTTAAACCTATATGAAAAATGTACATAAAATGTAATGAAAGCGATTGGTAACTCACATGTATGACTATACTTATGGGGCGGGTCTAACTCCCAGGCTTGAACCCCTCAAAAGTAGTCAAAATAAAAGTTTGGGTTGTCTCTTTTACAAACAAGTATGCGTTTCAAATAAGTTATATCTATGTTTAATCTATGTTAAAAAGAGCTAAACAAGTCGCGTTCAACAGGAAATAATATAAATAATTTTTACTTATATACTTACACATAACAGATAATATAAACGAACTATAATATAGAGACGAACCTCAGCAAATGTACTAAAAATGTATATTAGTGACAGAAATGTATTTAAGAAGTCTGTACTAAGTAAAAAACTAGGCCTTTTCATGTTTAGACAATTGTAACATCCATTCACACATAGGCTATTTCAACAACCCCTATTGCAGTGTTATACGCAAACAGTTTCGCCTCTTGCAGTCATTGAAGTCGAATGCGCACATCTGCTTTGCACATCTGGAGTTCGACTCCAAAGTCTGATCAGAGCCTATATGAATCTTTTATGAAAAACGCCAAACTCCTTTGACTTGTTTTAGGATGACAGTTAAGCAAACTGTCAATGTCACAACGAAATCTGCCACATAACTGACATCTCTATTGTAAGTGATCGATCCACTGCGCCTGTGGATTGATCCTGCTCTAGCTGACCACATTGATTTTGGTTTATGGTATTTTTGGAGATCATAAATACTAATGAGCTAAGGGGGACGACGTGGGAGAACGTATCTCTTGAGAGAACCGTTGATAAATCACCTACGTTAAAGTGATCTATCCTGAGATAGCAAGGGGTTTGGCACTTAAATGTTTAGATGATATACAGTTATACTGCAAAAATGATATATACATATACATACAGACACACACACACACACACACACACACACACACACATATATTAGTTAATCAATCATAAAAAAATAAAGGAATAAATATTATACTATGAACAAAATGCATTGGCTACATTTAAGAGCAGTCAGTTGCGCATCTTTTTTTTTAATTCTCAAGAAAACATCAGATCAATACCTATTATCTTTCATGTAATATCTACTTTGAGGCATGCACTAAGCTGTTGGGTTGGAAATTTTCTATATCAATCACTCATAGTATCAACGATTTGCCATCAAACAGTTCGTTTCCTTTGTGTTAATGACCCTTCTTTTGTGCGTAATGAATCTTTGATCTCTGATATCTTTGATACTTCATCTCATCTCATGTTATGCTGCACTGTTCAAAGGCACTTCGACATCAGTAAGGGCTGACAGTGCAGTGATCGCGTTTGCACAGATGTGCAGCTAGGTTGTTTTGACTTTTGCTTCTTTTTTTCTTTTAAAGCCAGTTACATGCACGCTTTATAGGACATATAAATTTACACCTGGCTGAGGCAGCCAAGCGAAGCTTAAATCCAAGAATGACGATACACTTTACCTTTCGAAGTTTTAAGTAAAAGTAGGCTGCGTTTTAGAATATAGAAGTATTTCAGCTTAAGAATTTCACGTTTAATTCAATGAAATACGTGCCGTTTCTTTTATAATTAATTAACTAGAACATTTCTAATTGAAAAAAAAAAAAGATTATAATTTTTTTTTTCATCGTGATTTGCGATAACACTTTATGGAACGAACTGCTAATGATAACGCATAGCCTACGCAGATATTACTACACACCTTGAAGTCTTGCCTCTCTCTCTCTCTCTCTCTCTCTCGTTTTCCATCGAGCACCGCCCCCTTTCTTTTCCTTTTTTCCCCTCCTTGGCTTCCACCTGCTTCACACTAGAGATTCGCCAGAGCGCGTAAACCCCGGGGATCGGAACGGATCGGTACACAGTGAGCATCCCTCTTCTCCATCCAACTGCACTTTTATTTTCCTCGATGCAATGAATTGTATGGCTATAATGATCTCCACAATGTTGCTTTCTGCACTTTTATCATAATCCATCAATGGATTAAAAGCGTGGAGGGAGATGAAACCGACCAATTAAAGAAGACGCAAGAAGAGGATCAAACGATCCAGGAGTTGTTTCAAACAGTAATCTATAAAGGACTCAATTAGCATATGTCAAGAGGGCATTTACATAAGGGCCGTATTTAAGCTGGTGTCTCAGAGCAGAGCCAGTCGCATCCAGAGAGCACAAGAGGAGAGAAGCCGCATAAGCTTGTGTGCTGGAGTGCGTAAGAGAGAGTATTGGATACACAGGGGACCGGAGCAAAGGGGAGTAGCCTGGAAGGTCGAGAGAGCATGTGCTAAAACCAGAAGAGAGAGAAAGAGAGAGAATCGGATGTAAACACGCATTGTCTGTCAAAGCCGCAAGCAGTGACTGCGCAAAACACTAGGGAAAGGGAAACCACAGGGGTTCTCCTCGCGGCAACTTTTCTTCGAGTGTCGGTGATGGGTGCAGTCGGCGAGCTGGTGGGCAGCTTCTCTCACGGCTTGGAAAGCTTTGCGCACGGGTCTCATTTCGTCCTCACGCCCCCCGGGGACTCCGGTGCTCCGATGAACGAGCACATCTTCTCCGCCGAGCGCCTGTCACGCAGCACTCCACCGGACCTGACGCATCTGAAAGGGATCCTCCGCCGCCGGCAGCTCTACTGCAGGACCGGCTACCACCTCGAGATATTACCGAACGGCTCGGTGCAAGGCACGAGAAAAGACCACAGCAGATTTGGTAAGTGTTATTTACTGTTGTTTCATTAATACAGCCAGTGCTGCTAATATACTATAGTAATAAACCATACAACCCTGTGCATTCACAAGCATATCCATAACGCAGCTGCACATGCAGAGACTGACAAGGACTGAGGATTATTTTAATGGTTAAAACTCTGATATTAAGACATTTAAATAAAAACATATAATATGCATATATAATTGCAATGCAATCTAAACTCTGATTATATTATTATGAAGACAGTGATTATTATTATTTTCATAAACCTGTGTTCCAATAACAGTACCATATTGCAAACACAGTGATTAAGTGTGAAAGACGTCATGAATTAAGTATAGGGTAGTTTGATGCCACTATTGCATGTGCTTATCCTGCTGTCTCAACAACGGGGAACTAACAGCTGTGCTTTTCTCACAGGTATATTGGAATTCATTAGCCTCGCTGTGGGGATGGTGAGCATCCGTGGTGTGGACAGCGGACTGTATCTGGGAATGAACATCAGTGGCGAACTGTATGGCTCTGTAAGTATAGCAATGCTCCAATATATTTTCTTCTTATAGTTTCCAGTTCTTCCTCTTACTGGTATATTATTTTGAGTAATGCAACAATTCATTTCATTCATATCGTGGCCGTGCTGAATTGAGAGAGTGATTTATGGTGTAATTTCAAATAGCCTTTGGACACAGTTTATTCTTGCATTTGCAGTGTGATTAACCCTTGCCTTCCCTCTTGCTCTCTTAGGAAAAGCTGACAGCGGAGTGTGTGTTCAGGGAGCAGTTTGAGGAGAACTGGTACAACACTTACTCTTCTAACCTGTATCGACACGGCGAGCGAGGATCCCATTATTACGTAGCCCTCAACAAAGATGGAACGTCTCGAGGTGGAGCTCGCTCTCGGAGGCACCAGCGTTTCACGCATTTCTTGCCTCGGCCTGTGGATCCAGAGCGTGTTCCTGAGCTTTACAAGGAGATACTAGGTCACAGCTGAAGCCACTGAACCTCAAATTCAACCCCCTCCAAAAAGCACCTGCATGCTCCTTATCCCCCTCGGACAAACCTGTGTCAGGAGAAAGCTGCTCAGACGAGGGGGGAAAGAGGCCCTTATTTGCGGGCTGAAGTTGGACCATTAGCAAGAGATGGAAAGCCCTGGATTGGAGTTGCAGGGACCAAATGTCTGGATAGTTCCTGATGAACAGATCCATTCACACCTGCTGTTTGTAGGACACAAGGGATTTTGGATTAAAAGAGAGCACTGGTGGACTTCTTGCCAGAGGATGATGGATATCTGCTACTACTGAAAATACTAAAAGGCTTCTGAAGGAATTCTGTGAAATGCTTTTGAGATTTTCTTCTCTTCCAAACACTGGCATGGACAAACAGGAGACAAACTCCTCCAAACATATCTCTTTAGGTCCTTTAATTTATGTTTTTGAAAGATATTTATTTTATATATTTATTTATTTTGAAAATATATTTTTACAAGAATATATGCAAGATGTAACAGGAACGTCATGAGAGCTTTATTTTCTACCACTATAGAGACATGACTTTTAGAGACAGAACTACTGAAGAAAGTATTTTTGGTGTTTTTGGTTGTATGTGATCCACCATGGTGTCCCTCCATTTTTGTTTATCTCTCATGTCATTAAACCAGATCCTTAAGAGCCTGAGAATGTTCCAGAATTCACTGGGGAATTAAACAGTTCAAATGACTGCATTTCGTTGTGTCTGTCCTTTCAGTAGAAACATAAGGTCACCTGTCAGAGGTGAATGGTTATTGAATTTCTATTTGGACGAAAAAGGTCGACTTTTAGGGAAACGTAAGCAGGGACAGCAGGTGTCTTCAGCTGTCCGATTCTCATTGATCCCATTGCCTTAAATGAAATCAAATCACTTAAAAGCCTGAACTGTTATGCTAAACAGTGTGCAATAATACAATTTGCTAAAAATGTTCATTTCATGCTTCAGGATCTTTCCATCTCTCTCTCTCTCTCTCTCTACCCTGCTGTTAAAAAGGCAGCACAATGCTAAAATTAAAACACAATGACCTAAAAACAATTTCCCCTCCAGTTTTCTTCTTGAGGCAACCTTCTCAAGTGACACCTCTGGCCTGCAGGAAGCCCTGCACAAAGTGGCCTTTTCTTTTGCTAAGTGTCTTTTGAATGCCATGTACTAGGAGCTTTCAAATCTGTTGTAGAATGCAGGATTGTGGGGTATACATTTGCTGAGCCAGTGCAGGTGGAAGTTTTCTTAGGAAGCATGAGGTCATTTCAAGACAGGCAGAGTCACGTGTGGTCTGAATCACCTAAATTACACTGGCTTGCAAGTGCTTTGTGTTTTTCCCATCTCTTATTTCTTTTTTGTTTGATGCTTTTCACTTCCTTTCCCCCTTACAGTTGTGATTCATTGGCTTTGATGACACCTGATGAGCTGGCTGCCTGTCAATCTGACTGTCTGTGAGAGTGAGGCGACTGTATGCATGTTTAAGGAAGGAAATGTTACTTTTTAAGTAGTGTAAGGGGAGAGGTGGCTCTGGGGCACACATGCGTTTCCAAAACAACACTGGTATAAGGGCTCTTGATCACAGAGAAATAGGGGAGATGGGGAGCACTGTAATCCTTTTTTTGCATATATATATATATATATATATATATACTATATCTCTAGTGTAAATAAGTGCAAGTACGTGCATTACTATCAGTTGCTGGGGCCAGCTGGAACACTAAAATTATGCCATTTATGAATAAAATTAATTAAAAAAGCAGATAAAATGGAAGCAAAGAAAGAAATACACTATACTGTTCTAAGGGTCAGTGTAGGATGTATTATTCATCAAGGATGTATTAAAGTGACAGTAAGACATTCATAATGTTACAAAAAATGTGTATTTCAAATAAATGTTTTTCCTTTGAATTCTATTCATCAAAGACTCCTGGTTATAAAAATGCATCAGGGCTCCCACAAATATATTAAGCAACTGTTTTTAACACTGATACTAATATGAGGAAATGTTTCATGAGCAGCAAATCAGCATATTAGAATGATTTCTTCATTCTAAGGGAAGGATCTTCTTGTGGGCTGCGATGATATTTAATTATATTACGGTTTTACTGCATTTAAGTTTAAATAAGTGCAGCATTTGTGAGCATCAGAGATTATTCTTTCTAAATAATAATATTAATAATAGTAATAATAATTATATATACAGTATATACTGTATATAGTGTATATAGGGTAGTGTATAAAATGCAGTAATGGCCAAAAGTGATGTCTGGAGAGGATATTTCTCAATATTAGCTTTTAATGATCCTACAAGATCAAACTATATTGCAAAGAGGAAAAAAAAATAACTTTTTGGAAACAAAAAGAAAAGAAAGTAAAGTATAGTAAAGACAAAGAGCTGACAGGAAACAAAACATACACTGAATATAACAAAACCTATTTGTTTGTTATATATCAAATGAAAATTCTAATAATACCAATTCAGCCACTTAACATTTATTATGCCTCAAATAAAAGTAAAAGTAAATCAAATGCAACATTTTCATGACACAACTATCCCTCAAGGTAGCAATTACAGGTTACTATGTTTTACTGAGTTGTTGAGTCTATCTCAACATTGCTTTTTTAAATGATGAGTTGCAGCGTAAAAGAAAAGTTGACAGCAGAACTTTACAACTTACATAACTGACATTATGTGGGGTATAGAGTGTCTGAACTGTGTGCCTTTTCCCCTTTTTAGGGCGTTGGAGGGTGGGATGATACTTCTATTTGTGTGCGCAGGCATATCAGCAAGCTCTGTATGTTGTGTGATGTCTAAATCTCTGTGATGATGAGCCAGGGGTTCTCCTAAATGAGAGTCTGCCTGCACACACCCCAGCCTACAAAACACACACACACACACACACACACACACACACACACGGGCTTTCCCTACAGCTAAAAGATGTGGTGAGGCTGATGTGGCCAGATCGACAGATCTACTTTTCATTATTTTCACCTCAGAGAGAGATAGAGGGAGAGAGGGAGAGAGACACTGTAGACACATATCTGTGTTTGTGAGAATGTGTGTGTGTGTTTAGACAGTTACAACACACATGTTGTTCTAAGATAGGTGTTGAAGTGAGTGATCTTTCACCTGCATGACTTTGTGGTTCAGGTAAAATCTGCACAGCTGTTCATGAGGCACGTCAAAGGTACACACGCATACACACTCCACTGATAATGAGAATGAGAAAAGAAGTGGAAGCTCTTAAGCAGAAAATTCAGTTCTTTAGGTTGTGTTTTTGTTTATCAGTTTAAAACCGGTACCATTTATTTTGTTTTAAAAAATATAAATAATAAAATGAAGACATCTTAAATGACTAAGTAAAATAAAGTAAAAAAAAAATGTTCTGAAGCTTTTAACTTTTTAAAAATATATACTTACCTTTTAATTTTTTAAAAAAAATGTTTGCTTCCTTTATATTGTGTTTAAACAGCATAATGAAGGCATCTCAAATTACTAAAAGTTACATTAAAAAGAAAGAAAAAAGAACTAATTTAAAACAATTTTAAGACAAACACACACAAAAACGGGATCTTTAATCTTTCAGCTGTATCTCCAAGACAGCTTAAATTGTGTGTTCTCAGATTATTCTGAGAAAAAAAAAAAATTCTTATATGCGCTAAAAGAGCTCTGAAAAATAATGTTTAGGGGAAAACTTGATGCTATAATAATGTCTTCTGAGAAGGTACAGAGAGAAAGTGAAAAAAAAAAAAAAAAATTTAAACAAATGAGTGAGTTCCTCATTCTGCCACAATGTTTGTAGATGTTTGAGGTTGACAAGCTCATTAGTGCAGTTATGTTCAGTGTTAACATAATCACTGTTTGTGCCTTCATATCTTCTATGATTTTAGTGGAACCACTAATTCATCTAGCGTGCGCTCACACACACACACACACACACACACACACACACACACCCACCCAAAGCAAAGACACACAAGACACACGTTAAATCACTATGTTCTTTATCATGTTAAATAACTTTTTGCTTGTTTTTTGTAAATTTCTACTTAAATCCAATCTATGCATGTAACTTAAGTTGGTGTTACCATGGTACTAAAAAGGTATTACCCTGATTAATGTCCCAAAAAAAAATAAAGAAAAAAAATAAACTATTAATATGGTTATTATAGGGTTCACAAAAATAAATAATTAAATAAATAAATAAACCCCCTTCCATTACACATTGTCCCAAAAACATGACATTACCATGGATGTCCAAAAATCTTTGTAACACCATATTACTTTTTGCTGTTCTTTTTTGCACAGACTTTACATCTGTTTAATTAAAATGCTTAGATTCAGCAAGATTTTATTTGAATGATTAGTCAATTTCTACCACCCAATAAAAACTATCAAGAAATCACAGCTTAATATTTTGCCTTGAAGATAAATTTAATCCAAAAGATGTAGACGTACAGTGATAAAGAAGTTTAATTTATCTAAAGAGAGGAAGTTGGCTGTGGCTGTGACAGTGCCAGTTTTAGCATGATGGATGAAGAAGACTAAGTCTGTGCTCCCCATCCTGAACTCCTCTTTAGGCTTTGGGAGGAGAGAGAGATTGAGTATTGCCTTGGGGATTCAGTTTAATTGACACCACACTCCCATAAGACCATCCTCTAATTTGCATGACTTATTGAGAACATGCCTTGTGTCAATGCAGCATTCATGCAATATTCAAATATGGCATTGCAACGTGCATTGCACCAGTTTTGATGTCAACAACATCATGTACACAAAATCTAATATGTTGAAAGAGCTACAAAGGAGGGGAAGACTTCAGTTTCTTCATTACATAAAGATATGGTTTCAGAAAATGTGAAATATAGTGCATAACTCATATGGACTACTTTTACGCAGTTTTATTGTAGTTTCAAAGCAAAAGTATTAACTTATGATAATTTTAATTTTAATTTTTCAAATTATTAATTATTCAAATTATCTTACGTTCAAAAATTTTTTTTATATAAGTGGTATGAAATCTGTAAATTGTGAAGGAGTTTAATTATTAAAATAGATATAAAGAGTGTGCAAAAAAGATCAGAAAAATGTACCATGATTCCATATTTAAAAAATTTTTTTATTGTTAATTGAAATTATTAAAAAGTTGAAATAAAATAAAATATAAACATAAGATTAACTAAAACTTAAAAAAACGTAAGCACAATGGAACATTAACTGAAATATAATAACTAAGTATTAAACTTAACTGAAACATAAACAAAATAAAGCTAAATATAAATATTGTATATATATTTGGTGTTCCTGTGGCTCAAGTGGTATAGGATTGCGTTTGGGTTCGAATCCCAGGGAACACATGTTAGGTGAAATTTTTTTAGCCTGAATGCACTGTAAGTTGCTTTGGATAAAAGCATCTGCTAAATGCATAAATTATTATTAATTATAAATTATTATATAAAGTTAATCCAAAGTAGTAATAAATACTGTAATAGTTTATAAATAATGTGAAATTTTAACTTTACGTGTAGTAATTTATCCATACAGTTTTTCAGTTTTGGAGACCTATGGAAAAGAGCAGCTTAAACATTTTGCTAAACTTCTCCTTTTGTGTTGAAGTTGCATCTAGGAGTGAATTGAGGATGTGTAGAGGACAGAAGAGGTTTTACACAACCACTGTTCTGTTTTTATATTGTGTTGTGTCCTCCTATTCACTCCTCCTCTCTGATCACAGTAAACAACCTGCAATACTGAAGCTCTCACAAAGCAGAATAAACAGTCTCATAAGAAGTGTCCTGAGGCACCTGTCTAAGCTTCTGATGAGTGCACGCACACACACACACACACACACACACACACATAAACAAAGTAATTAGTTAGAGTGAAAGGGGGACTGAAGAATATTGAACTCATCTCTCTCTCTCTCTCTCTCTCTCTCTCGCTGTGTCTTTCTCCCACACACAAACATACAAACACACACACACACACACACACACTCCCCACTGAGTGATGGCTTGTAAGGATATATTGATTGCAGACAGTACCCTTTCACTGCTGCATTATCTCAGAGCTGCTGCAGTGTGTCTCTACATGTGGATGTGTGTCTGTGTGTATGACATTGTATGAGTTGATATGTTTCCCTTTGGGGTTCAGTTAAGTAAGTTCATGTATAATGTATTTAAACATATAGCTGTGTATGCATAGTATTCTTTTTTTTTAACAGAGTTTTTTCTGAATATTCATAAGTATATGAGTATATCATCTGTACGTCCTTCAAATGACCGATCTACGTTTTCTCTCCTTACAATTATCGGATCAATGCTACTCAGGAGTTTTTGCATCTGCACACACATACACACGTACATTTACCCACAGAAAAAGAAAAAAAAAGAAAAAGAAAATTCACTAATGGGATTTGCTTTAACATCTCAGTGGTTTCTTCTAAACACAAATGAGATTTAAATGGAGAGAATGTGGAGACTTTTGCTCTCTTTTGACTCTTCTTTGTCTACTCGACAGTTTCAGTAAAGCTGCAATGTCCCGAAATGTGGGGGACCAGTCCTGGCTCAACTGTGTATGTCGCATTACAAAAAAAAAAAAAATACAATAAAATAAAAAAATATTCAATCTTCATTATTAAATCAATAAATAAAATGGGCCAATATACCAAATAAGTCTTCAATAAGAAGTTAGGGATAATAACTCAAATGTTCAAATCAAATTATTTCTGCTTTGTCTTTATATCCTCTACTTAGACTGTCTTTAGCATTCCACTTCTGCTGGCCTGCAGTTTATCAGGGCAGTGAGATCAAGAAGCAAATCTGAAAAGGTGACAACAACCCGCATGCGCAAGCTCACACATTCGCATGTGACGAAAGCTGCAAGGGCCTGTTGACATAATATAGATTGAGGTCTGTGCTCATTGCATTGCATATCGCTGTTTTTTAAGCACCTCGAACAATGAGTGCCATGTTTTTACTATCCAGGCTGATTGGAAATACATGCCTCTACCTTACATTTCTGCAAAACTAAAAAAAAAAATGTATCTATGCATACCAATCCCTGCAGTTTCCAGTTGAAATGAACACTAGATGCACTAAAACTAAGACAATCACACCAGCCTCACACTTGTGAGGTCAAGCACTCACAAGTGTGTTATACATATATTGCAAGTTATACATATATTGCACCAGCATGCAGTTTCACTTTGAAACTGCTGCGAAACATGCAAAAAGCTACGGAATACTGGTGTTGCTAAATGACACAAGCATGTATTTTAAGTGGGCAGGGGTTGTGTTTTTAAGATTTTTTATGTGTCAAACTGAAAGTAGTTCAACTTCAAAAAAGGTTTTAGGAAACCCCCTCCAGATCCCTATGAAAATGTTCGGTAGCATGTTTTTATACACTACCATTCAGAAGTATATTAGATTTTTAAAATATTTTAAAAGAAGTATCTTTTGCTAACCAAGGCTGCATTTATTTGATCAAAAGCAGCCATTACTCCAGTTTTCAGTGTCACATGGTCATTCAGAAATCATTCTAATAGTCTGATTTGCTGCTCAGGAAATACTTATATTTAGCAGACATTTTTTACAAAAAACAATTATTTTTTTAACCAGTTTGTGTGTTTCCTGGGAATCAAAACCACATCCTATTGCACTGCTACCACCATGCTCTACCACTGAGCCACAGGAACATACTTAAATTCTTACTTTTTTAAAAAGTAGTTTTAAGCTTAACATTTTTGCAGAAATGGTGATACATTATATTAGGATTCTTTGATGAATAGAAAGTAAAAAAAAAATTGCATAACATTTGAAATAGAAACTTGTATCCTATTATATGCATGTATTTTGTTTGATCAGACAATACAAATAGCCTCAGCTGGCTGACTGAATCATATTTGATTCACCTTTACAAAAAAACTGTGTAAATCATTTATTCTAGTGCTATTAAATTTCACCACAAGGAACAGATTTCTTGGTACCTTTAGGGAGCTCAAAACATGTCTTGAGAAACCTGCACTGAATTCTATTCCGCTGTGCTGCGTCTAGCTGTTTTTAAAGAACATGTCCTATGTGGATGGCCCCAAAGTCAGTAATGAAAGCTCGTGCAGACAGTGCTGAGATCAATCAGACAATCAGAGAGTGAGTGAGCGAGCGAGAGGAGGGGATGGGGTGGAGGGCGAGTCTCAGCAAGCCTGCAGAAACACAGCTGACGCAGGTAACTCTTCCTGTGCATGCTTTCTTCATCACTTTATAAGTCACACTAATTGTGGCACGCATCTGGTAACTACAGACTCTTTCTTATCTAACATTATTGGGACGGGCAAAATTTGTCTAAAATATATTAATAACAGAAGGTTTTAAGAGGACAGGCACTGTTCACAATAAATGCTGTGACATGGGAGAGCAACTAATTCTGAGAGGAATAATGAAAAAGAAGTGCTCTAGCCTCTCTTTTTTTACCGCTCCTGCCATGGTGTGTCTTCACTTCTTTAAAAAGGTGTGTATGTGTGTCAGCGAGTGCAAAGGGAAACAACATGTACCATAAGGGGCTGCTGTAACCTGTCGGAAAGCAAACATTATCTGGTTCAGATTTGTATGCGGTTTGTGTGTGTGTGTGAGTGTGTGTGCACTTCAAAAGCATCTGGTGGTGCGGCGTGCGGCCGCTTCTACTTACACACAGACACATACACACTTGTTCAAAGAAGCCGCAGCAAGAAGAGGAAATTCCCTGGTTGGGAAAACCAAGGATCACTCACAATTAGATGTTGTGATAAGCAACAAAGATATCACTGATTGTGTGTGTGTAAGTGTGCTGTGTGCGAGTGCACGCTTGTGTTTCTGTGTGTCATATATCTCAAACACATAAGTGATGATGAGTGTGATAGAAAAGTGTGCAAAGGACCTGAATCACAAACCCTTTGTATGCATTTGTTCTGACGTACACCCACATTAGCTCATCCAGTGTATTTCCTGCACAAACACACATAAACCCGAGTAAGCACCACACTTTCCATTCTCTTGCCCTGACAGCTATGCAGTGGCCATCCCTATTTGATGTTGTCATCTCATTCCAAAGGCATTGCAAAGAGCCAGGTGGAGAAAACATCTCTCACACGCTCCATCTCTCTCAATGCACGTGGCACTGTTTTTTTTTTTTTTTAAACATGCAGGATAGTTCTCCAAAACACACAAACACACACACGCACATTAAATATATATGTAATAAATATCTGTAATAATATATCTGAAAAATACATTATATAAAATGTTAAAACAAAATAGTATATAGCATAAATTATGCATTAGCATAAAATTTGTGAATTGTCTCACTGAAATATTATCATGAATTTCAGGATTAGTATTTGGTTTATCTTTATTTTGCTGAAAAAAAAAAAAAAAACAGCACTTGAGCTGCATGAACTCAACAAGTTTGAGTAAAACCTGATGATCATGTTATCCAAAATGATTTAAGAATGATGCTAATTTTAAATGAATTGAAGTTAATTAAAGGAGTCGTTGATATGGTACTTTAGGATCTTAATGAAAAGTCTATAACATACTTTGGTTAAAATTTCTCAATGGCAGTGTAAAAAACACATTTTTTATCCTGTCAAAATCAGCTCTGTTTTTAGCAAGCCATTCCTAGTGCATGTTGCTTTAAATGCTAATGAGCTCTCATGACCCCGCCCCTCTCTTCTGTGGGGTGAGAGCAGTTCTGTTTTCTTACTAGCACATTATTAAGAAAGGCTCAGTTCTTCTGTAGATGAAGCTCGATCATGAATGATTTGTGTGAACATAGATGCATTTAGGCAGATCGGGGATTGGTGCAAACAATAACAAGTGAATTTTGCTTCTGATGACCCCTTTAGTTGACTTCAATTAGTAACCTATAAATAGTTTGAAATGTCCAGATCTAAACTAGATATAGCATAAAATATTGAATCCCAGATTGTCAATGCACACTCAGACCTTTGGATCCCGCTACACATTCCTGAACTCAAACTACTGCGAGAAATCCAAGTGTGAGTGCATGCTTGTGTGCTGGCATGCGTGAGTACCTGTGTGTGTGTGCGAAGACAGACTGGATAAACGTTATATTTGCTCTGACAAGTACAGGTCTTTTCAAACTGAGCCCTGCCGTGTGAAAACAAACATGTCTATCTGAGAGGAAGCAAACAGCTCAGCATCACTACTCCACCTCCACTCTGCACAACCTTTAGCCTCAGGGAAGAGAGCTTGCGTGTGTGTGTGTGTGTGTATGTGAGAGAGAGAGAGAGAGAGAGAGAGAGAGAGCTTGTATGAACCATGTGAAACTGCTTCAGATCAAACAAGACAATCAAAGCAATGTGCTTTTCGTCCTCCTTCTCTGCATCATTCACACACATTAGAGGCTGAACACCTATTGATTATTCTAATGTTTTGCATAGCATGAAATTTAGATGGCTCAAACATTGGTTTTTCTTACTTGATGACATTATCAGATATGTTTCATTGAGGTATAAACTTTAACACTATATATGGAATAATTTTCTAATCAATACAATTATTTAACATAATTTATTCCATGAACTCATTCGGACTGGACTGGGGATAGAAGTGTCTGAATTTATTAAAATACAGCAAAACAAGAATATCCAGAAATAAAACTATTTTAAATATTAAAAAACACATTTGAATACATTTGAATGTGTAATTTATCCCTGTGATAGCTGAATTTCCAGCATCATTACCCTAGTTTTCAGTGTCACATGATCGTTCAGAAATTATTCTAATATGTTGACTTGCTGCTCAAGATGTATTACTAGAAATTTCTGAGTGAAAATGTTTTGTCAATAAAGTAATTTTTTAAAGAAATTAATTCCAGCAACGAAACAGACTTCAGAAAACATTAAAAAAAATAAAATATACATATATATACACACTATTTTTTTCTATATTATACCACACACACTCACACACACACACAGTGGTGTGGTCTGACCTCTTTCACACTCCTCTATGCTCAGACTGTGCACTTCCAGATCCCAATCTTGCTCGGTAGCAGCTCTCCCATGCAGCTAAATATTATGTGATTCTGGACCGCTGTGTTTCAGTATGGGTTTGGACCGCACTTGCAGACAAATAGACAGAAGGACAGAGTTGCGAATACAGACATACAAGCACACAAAGAAGGCCTTTGTTTGTGCAGGAGACTCACTGGTCTCAGATATCAAAGAGAGATGCGGCTGCCGAGACAGACAAGCAGTGAAGAGGTGACAGGATGCGGGTGAGAGAGAGATACAGAACTCTAGGGAGACAAAGACCAAAAGATGGGGTTAAGAAAAGAAAGATCAAAATAGAGATGAGAAAAAAGGACAGCGATTTTGAGAGACCACAGAGATACGCAGACAGTTTTTTGAAGTGAAGTACGCCGAGGTCTCAGCCTCACACGGCACACCCACAGTCAGTTCACTGCCCTTCTGATGCAAAACACACACAGAAATGGCGAGCGCTGGCTGAAATCACCAGTTCTGTTTTGATTGGCTGGCTTTATTCAACTTCAGGGAGTAAGAGTGCAGATTCTAACAGTAAGTTCTTTTCAGGAAAACGAATCACTGGATTCATGAAGCATACATTCAGTTTTTCTCAATTGTTAACAGTATTTGAAATGATTATTTGGATTTTTAAGGGGTGCACAATATATTGGTTATACACGCTTGGTGAATAAAATATTGTTTATTGGCCAATATAATATTTTTTTTTTATTTTTATTTTTTTTGTAGATTTATTGGTCGATTATAGATATTTAATTTTTCATGGTCAGTCTATATTTACACTTAAACTGTCATAATTTATTACTTAAAATGTATCTTCAATAACATCAGCTAGTTATATGTAAATATGATGAGTGGGGCGGGGCCGAGTGTCATGGGAACGGAGCGAGGCAGTGGGCTGGAGTAAGTTGCCGGGGACGGGCGAACTCGCTGCCGGCCACCCATGATGTGGAGGGGCAGATGCCGTCCATAAGGGAGCAGAGGAGATGGTGCCGTTCGCCAGAGGGCCGCCATGATGGGGAGGAGCAGGGAACGGGGGACTCCTTCCGGCTGCCCAAAACCGGAAGAGCCATTGCCGCCCACCGGGCGGCGGAGGAGTGTCATGCCGTCCACTAAGGGCCGTCCAAGGCCACTGCCAGGCACCGCGGAGTAGTTCAGCCAGTTGGTGGAGGGTCGAGCGGTACGTCTGGGAACTGGAACAATCATTTATTTATTTTTCCTCTCTCGTCTCTGTCGCTCCTCATCTCCTTTTCTCTCACCTCGTCTGTCTGTCCTTACCCCCAGGTTTTCACACTGCCACAGGGAGGGGGGTATGGGTAGTAGAGCGCAGTCTTGTGGGTACCCCCTGGCCAGCGAGGGGCGATGGAGGTATTTGACGAGTGGGGCGGGGCCGAGAGCCATGGGAACGTGGGAAAGTCAGTAACAGTAGTGTTATTTAAATAATATGGATAAAATATAAACATCTGTGCATCCATATTTTTTTTTGCCTGTCTATTTGTGTCATCTATTTCAGACAACCCCCACCCCTAAATGGCACATAAAAACAGAAGAAACCATGATTGGCCAATTTCCATGTCAATCAAGTGTAATAAAAAAATATCTGCAATGAAGACCAGACTTTTTGCTGCAGGTCGAGCTAAGTGAACCACTCAAGAAGTTCAAGCACTCAAACAACATTGCAAATCACACTTTTCGTCTCTCAGGAGCAATGATGTCAGCTTTCTGTGTGTATGGCTACGTGTTATTGACTGGAACGTATAACATTCCTCAGCACGGTCTCGGCATGTTGCGAGAATCTTATACACATGCATGCACCCTAGCGCACACAGACACAAACAAATCACACCGAAAACAGATACAAGAACACAGCAGCCTGCCAAACCACCAATGCAAATACTCAGAGGAAGTGAGGAAGAGAGATAGATAGAAAGGATCGTAGGGAGGGAGAAGGAGGTACATCAGTGTCTAAAGGGAAATTCCTGGTGCCCTGGAGAGCTGCAGATCTTAAAACAAACCGTAATGAACCACACACACACACACACAGTGCTTTTAAAGATCTCAATTTAAACACACACATAAATCAAAGCCCGAGGATGAGCAGAACAAGGGAATATGTATATCTTGTACAACATACAGAGCTGCTCTAATGGAAATATACAAAAGAACATGCCATGCTGATGGAAATTTGTAGATGCTTCTGGAGGGTGGGGACAGCTTTGTGTAGGCAACAAGAAATTCAATGGCTGAAAACACACATGCATGCAGTTCCAATTTGAAATCATTAATATTTAATTTCTTTGGACAAGGCACCTATCAATAACAGTCACCCAAGGGCATAAATGCCAATCTTGCGCACTCTTGAGAGACGTCCAGCATGCTTCATGCCTTTGAGCAGAACTTGTTCAGCCGTATAACAATAACGCTGAGTGAGCAAGACTCAGACAGTGTCAAATGTCCTCCAAACATTAGTGTACTAGTCACTCACAAAAGGAAAAGACTGTTAAACACATCTGTCTTACTGACAGTCTATGCCCAGTGGGGCTCCTCCAGGAGTATGGGTGATATGCCAAAAGTGATCAGTCTTGGTTACACGTATGGATTTATTTGCTTTGAAGTATTGGGATTGCAAAGTTTGATGGGGCTGTGATATGTTGTGAATTTTGACCTTGCAATGACTTCAACTGGGGCTTTTGAGGTCAAACGGAGGTGTAAATTTAGATTGATTTTGAGAAAGAATAGCCAAATTCTTAAATGACTGAAACAGAATAAGCTATTCAATTAAACCTGCTGATTATTATTATTATTTTAATCAAGTGGTGACCCAACACAGCAGAGTAGTTAATGATACAAAAATAAACAAAGACAAATAACATGGAAATGCAGTAATATTCACATTTTCGAAGAACTGTATTTGCACTAAATTATTATTAGATTTATCAGTATAAAATGTTTAACTTGACACTAGCTAAACCAGAAAACAACAGCAAATGTCATGTTGAATTATTATTTTTTTATATTATTTCTAAATAGAAATGCATTTGCACAGAAAAATTATTTCCTAATAATACCAAAATAAGTTTGTTCAACAATATATAAAATATCTAACATGATACATTAGTTGCATTATTGTACTACCACAAGCCAGGAACACACACTGACAAAATTCTTGTGTCACAACATGCCAATTTTCTAAGGCCAGCTAAAGCAAACTAAGAGCAAGCTGGATCTTTGGTTCTAACTTGATCCGCAACATAATCATAATCATAGGCATATCTTTCACAGTAATCAACCAATCAGCAACTACCTCTTTTGGCTATACAGCATTAACTATACTATAATGTCTTCTCTTTACTCAAACATGTCCTGGCTGCAATTTCTAAATTGTCTAAAATATCCAGGTTTTGGCTTTGTTTTCCCACTGACATGCTCTCACAGTTCTCATAGATACCCTTAGCAGGTATGAAAACAATAGGAAAACCAAGCCAAAACCCAGACATTTTAGGCAATTTAGAATTGTGGCAAGGACATGTCCAAGAAAAAGAGGCCATATATGTTTTCATCCTAAATATTGCTCATACTTAGCTGTTCAGTTTGTTGAGAAGTGTGTGTGATTTAAAAATCCACTGGATTTATCTGTGAAGGAGTAAGCATGGTAATGAAGTTTTTTGGAGTATCTTGGTACACCATTGGTACTTGTCGTAAGGCCTGTGACAGACATGTTTCTCTCATTCCCTCCTTACCCTTCTATCTCATCATCACTTCCTGTTGGACTGAGAGTTCTGGAAGGAATGGGTGAATGTGAAAAAGAAGCAGAGGCAACAAGGGAATCCTGCTTGTTGTGGATGAAGGGGGGCGACTGAATGCTGATACCCCCGGTGGTTCACAAATCAGAGGGATGGGAGACAATGATGGGTTTATCGACCCAACAAAAGGCCTCTTCAATGGGGTTATGAAGGCTGGGAACCACTGGCAGATGGGAGCCAGGGGGCCCAGGTAAGGCCAGGTATCATGTCGGCTCAGAGAAGAGCTTTTTAAAGCTACATTAGCATGCACTGCTAGTGCCGAATTTGAGGGGGAGATAAGAGAGTTTTTGGAAGCGCATGGTAACATGATAAGACCCTAATGCTTGGAAGGTATGGAGAGATTTCAGCAGCAGATACAGTTGATGGAAATGGGAATAAGGACACACTAAGAGCATAATTATGTGCACAAAAACATGCATGCATGACAGACTACACACACACTGCTGACCTGAACATATCATACCCACTCATGGAAAAGAGTCACACTATATCTCTAATTAGACCAAGGGTCATTAAACTAAATGCATATAGTTTTCTCATAAGTATTTGTGTAAATGTTCTTTGTACATGGAACACCTTTTTTATATTATTAACTATATTTTAAAGTATCTTTTATTAATTTGATGGCAGGTCATTACACAAGTTTTCAGTGTCACATTATCCTCCAGAAATGACTCTAATATGCTGATTTGGTGTTCAAGAAACATTTCTTATTATTAGAAATATATGGATATATAATATCACTGTCAAGTATCATCAGTATTCATTTCTTTAAAAATAAACGTTTTTTTTTTCTCACCGACACTTTCTAGATGCCACTATTTTCTGTAATGCTGATTTAGATATATTGATATTCATGAAGAGTTCTGTAAAGATATTATTATACTTTTTAATAGTCCCTAGACATGGTATGGCTTGCGTCCTTTCTTCAACTTGACTTTATAGGATTTTTTTGTTACCCATTTCAACATCTGCATATATTTTCATGCATAATATTTAAACTGTAATTGCACAGTAAGAGTATAGCTCTATAAAGCTATTGCAGAAACTTGGAAAATGACGTTTTCTTCTTGATTTTATCTCACAGATACCTCAATATTTCACTTGACTGAAATCTTTGTTATTTAAGCCAATATTAATATAGCCCCCTAAATTACTAGTGGTAATTTATCCTTTAGACAGTCACATGACTCACAAATTCACAGAAACAAACCGAAACACATGCATGCACATGCAAAACTGCACATAACATCAAAACAGCTATTAGTGCTTTGACTGGCATGGAGAAGTCTGGAAGTTTCTCCAGTGAGTGTGTGTATGTGTGTGTGGATGAGGGTGTGCGCAGGGGCAGATGATAGCCGCACTTCAAAGAGAGCCAGGATCACATCAACAGCTGGGCTGAGTGTGTTCTCAGAGAGCCTCGACTGCCCACCCACCTGGCTACAGCCGTCCTCCCACAAGCACACGCACACCCATATCACAGACATACAGATGTACAGGGACACAGACACTCACTTACACACATTATGACTCAGAATAGAAATGGGAGTTGTGGATTGTCATTACTGAAGAGGTTTGCTTTTACCCACAGGCTAGTGATTTTTTCTCTCTCTCGTGATTTTACACACTCACATGCTGGTAATCTCCCTCTCCCGCAGGCCAACATGATGAGGTTCTTTGATGGGAGATACAAACAGATGAAGTAGAGATGTAAATCTCTGTCAGAGGATCACACACACACACACACACACACACACACACTGAACTGGAGCTGATCTCATACACTCAGTGCTGCCCCACTGTGGGTTCAAGTAGGAATAGATTGTGGTTATAAATCGAGGAGGTGTATAATACCTAGAGAAAACTATCCTTATAATTCCCATTCATCTCACTGGCAGTTGTAATGCACAATGAAAAATACATGATTTTTGTAGCCAATCACCAGAGCACATCATGTGACTTATCATACTGTAAATTCTGGAGATTTACATCATGACAACCCTGATTGGCTGATGCCACCACAGAGGTTCATTTTATGTTTTTGAGTGCTGATCCAACTGTTAAAAACATACTGTACTGTATACTACATTTGATAATAATATAAATATTAAGCTGTTTGCAAAAGCAACATATACATCTTGTCATATTTTAGCTCAATATAAATTCATATTCCAGATCTATTTCATGTGCAATTTACCAAAACATAATTGTATGATTCTGTAAATCAATAATGATTATTATAAAGGTATATTTTTTGCAAAATGTACAGTACCATTTGAAAGTATGGGAGTGGTAATAGTTTTTGAAGATGTTTTTGAAACAACAACAACAACAACAAAAAGTATATGCTCACACAAGCTGCATTTATGTGACCAAAAGTAGAGTAAAAACAGTAATAGTGTGTAATATTATTACAATTTATATAGAATACTTCAGTATATTTTAAAAAGTAATTTATTCCTGTGATGACAAAGCTGAATTTTCAGCATCATTAATTACTCTTGTCTTAAAGTGTCACATGATCCTTCAGAAATCATTCTAATATTCTAATTTGGTGTTTAAGAAAACATTATTTACAATTTATTATTATCATTGTTGAAAACATTGTGTTGCTTAATATTTTAAGGAAATGCTGATACATTTTTTTCAGTGCTCTTTGATGGACAGACACTTCAAAAGAACAGCAATTATTTTGTAGCATTATAAATGGTTTTACTGTCACTTTAGATTAATTTAATGCACCCTTGCTGAAAAAGAAAATAAATACAAATAAACAAAACCTTTGAAAGGTAGTTTATATAATAGTAACAGTCGGTACCCGATCTGTCTCTCTATCCAGAAGTTTTTAGCCTGGAAAAGGTTATGCTATTATATAAACCATCAACCAATACTTATAATTTATATAAGCATATTAAAAACGAGTCACTTCAAGCCTCCTGGGACAAGCACACCCCTGGTATAAATTTATGAACAGTGTGTGTGTGTGTGTGTGTGTGTGTATAGGTCATGGCTGGCATGGAGTGTATTAGCAAAACCTTTTGAACAGCAGTAGCTCTCTGTCTCTATTGATCAGGCTGGATCAATGTAAATGGTTTCCATTGAGGAGTACTGTGAGCGTTTGTAAGTGTGTGCTTGAGAGTGTGTACACATGTGAGACAGAAGATGGGAACCTGGAGCCTCATCAGAGACAAATCTGAAGAAAGACTGATTCACTGCGGTATTTCCAGTATGTAACCAGGCTAAAACACTTGCACTTAGTTGCACATCAGTTGCTCCATTTGAAACAAAGTCATATGGCTTCGGAGAATTCTGACAAAATTAAAATTTTCCGATGAACTAATTCTTTGACCTAGCCATTCCTTTCCTCTTCAGAAGACCTTGACTCCTCGTTAGCCTCCTGTGAACACATACCTCTGCAAACCCTCGCAGACATTTCCTGATCCTCCCCTCCATATTATACAGTAAGGTCTGATTTACTGGGTGGGCCAGGAGACTCCCGCCCTTGATATGTCCCTCAGGAGCAGTTATTGTCCTAGCCTGAGCACTGGGTTGCATGTGAGGCCCCTCATTGAGTCTGGGAACACTGACAGAACGTGTGCTAGCTCACAAAACTCCCTCTGACCTCCAATGGGTGGCATATGGCTGTCTGAGGAGGTGCCTGCATATTGGATTTTTTTTATTGTCTTGACGTCAAGCGATAGAAATCATTTCAGGCAGGGAAGGACTGGGTGAAAGTATGACAGAATGAGATAACAGAATCATTAGATAACAGTTATGATGCTTAGGGACATTAGATAAAGGGCTGAGGGAGACAGAGGAAGAATAAGAGAGGAAAAAGAAAATACAAGTGTTTTAAACTGAAATTAATCATCTTAAGTCACACAAAAATGAAAAATCACTTACTCACCATCATGTCATTCCAAACCTTTCTGTGGAATAAATGTAAAAAAAGAAGAAAGAACGTTAGGAATTGTATTGGTTCCCATTGAAATCTCTTAAAATATGTACATGACATATATAACAAAACAAAGTCTTACATGTTTGGAATTACATTACAGTGAGTAAATGATGTCAGAATTTTAATTTTTGGATGAACTATTTCTTTAACTCTAGTTTTTGACAAGAACCTTTTCCTTTTTAAAACAATTCTGGAATTACTAGCTCAACCACGGTTAAACTTAAATTGTTAAATTTAAAAGATTAATTTCAAATGCTAATTTCAAATGCTGGTCTCATCCTACTGACTAAAATGCCACCAAGATATTGCTTCATTCATCACAATTGCCAAATAAATAGGCACAGATATTAAAATTCCAGGAGACACCAAAAGCTGGAAATGTAACTTTATTTAAAAAATAATAAAAAATAATAATTATTATTATTTTAAATACCCCAAAGTGAATTTAGGGTACATGGTATTTTAGTGAATGAAAAATTGACAACATTATGATATTTGCAACAAATTAACTTTAAGTGAGCATTAGATGATAGCAAAGGTCATGTAAATGAAATAAAATTAGCACACATAATTAAAAAAAAAACAAAATAAAAGTTGAATTAAAAAGTTGAAGTCACATGCTTTAAAATAATACACTGAAATAGAAAGAAAGAAAGTAAGTAAGAAAGAAAGAAAAAAAGCCCATATACAGAAATAGAGAGGTACCCTTTAAAGGAAGATATTGATGACCACACTGTCTGTCAGAGATTAATATTTCTGTCTGTTTTGCCCTTGCCTGTCTTAATCCATTATGAAGATGAATGCCTTTGCTTTTTCTAGCTCTGATCTCACACACACACTCACACACACACACACACACACACACACACACACACACAGAGAGAGAGAGAGAGAGAGAGAGAGAGAGAGAGAGAGAGAGAGAGAGAGAGAGAGAGAGAGAGAGAGAGAGAGAGAGCGCGTTTGTATATTGCATGTAAGTTGAGAACAGGTCAGCCACCTTTCTAAAACAGGCCATTGTTCCGTTCTTCCTGTCAATTACTGAACAGTAAATGAGGGGGAAGATCTACCTAACCACCCATGTCCTCCCTCTCTCGCGTTCCTCCTGTTTCACACTTCATCCACTCTTTTCTGTGACCCTGCTGCCTCATTACATCTCGGTAACATGGTTTCCTGCCCAGCTATTTGATACGTTGCCATAGACATGCCATGGACATGCCGTCTGTGGCAGGTTTAGAGATTATGAGAGATGTTGAACTGATTGGTTCCTGTTGGAGGAGATATAGTTCTTTTTTTTTTTTTTTTTACAAGACACACAAAAATGTCATTGATTCATTTTCAATTGTTCAAAATTTTAAATCATAATAATAGAGTCAACACTGTAAAGTATGTTAGAAATATTCCTAAGGCTTCTAAATTTTAGCAACGCATTGAATAATTTGTAATAATCCAAACCAGCAGATGGCAGCACAGGCTTACTTTCCATTCTAAATAGTATGCAAGTTAAGTGTATTGACAATTACACATCGAAAACAGAAACGCATATCAAAAAATGCATTTTGTATACTAAATTCCACAACTCTTGTTTTCTTTTTCAGTGACAAGGAATGCCAAACCAAGGCCACTTTCTAAATTTGGAAACTTAGGTAAGTATTTTAAGATTTAGCTTAATGCTAATTATACAGATGTGATGATATTAGCAATATAAGCATAGTATTATCAAGCAAATTGGTTCACCTATCAGTCAAGCATGCTACAAACAATCCCACAATTCCCATTTTCAGAGGCAACATGTTCAAGGGAGTAGTTTTGGCAGCAAAGAAAGCTCTTGGACTAAATCTAAAACATCTTAAACTGTGGTCCGAAAATGAACGGAGGTCTTGGAACAATATGAGGGTGAGTCATTAATGACTTAATTTTCATTTTTGTGTGAACTAACCCTTTAAATGTAAGATGTTGAGTTGTATTTATTCATTGCTCAAACAGTTTTGCATAAACTGATGTAAAGTAAAAGTTTGGAAGGGCTTTGTTGCCATCTGGTGGTTTGAGAAAAATAAATAAAAAGCAGACCTAGTTAGGAATGAGGAGTAGTGTGAAAGAAAATAAATCAGTTGCTGTTGAATGACTTGTAAAGCAGGAAACAGTTACTTTTGGACACATCTGCAACTGGATCTGTCTTTTCAGGAGGTGGAAGAAATTTCAGGACTGGATTTCAGAACTGCAATAAAAATAAAAACAAACAAACAAACAAACAAACAAATAAATAAATAAGCTATTGTTTTACATGAAATACAATGAAAATAATAAAATATCAAATATTTAAAAAATATTAAAAACTAATATTATGAATAGTAGTAGGCCTATATTATAAATGTATATTGATATACAGGCAAGACAGACTGCTGCTAGTTTTACTTTACTGAATAATAGGTTTATTTTTGATTTATACCTACTGATTTTTTCCACTGTATCTACACAAGCTGCTGATGGGGCATGTTGTCACACTACATGGGATTAATTATCTAAATTGGCTATTTAATTAAATTAAATTGCTTATCACAGGCTAAATGTAAAATAATAAAATAATAAAAAACATGAAATTGTAAACATTTTATTAATTCAAATTTAAACCACTGCTTTGTAAAGATACTAGAATAAATAAATGCACAACTTAAAAAAAGACAACATTTAAGTAATATTCTGTTTCAAAATAAATGTGACAACATTCATAAATACCTTTTCTTCAAGATATGAAGATCCATAAAATATATTACAGATGTCAAAGCATCATGTTTTTGAATTAAATAAATGTAAATGTAAATGTAAAAAAAAAAAAAAAAAAAAAAAAGTGAAAAACAACACATGAAATGTTCACAATCAACTGAATTCAGTAAATAATGAAAGGATTAATCTGTAAATACTTTTTTAGCAGTTTAAAGTCAGTGAGGCAGATATGAGTTGACAATAAAGCGTTAAATGCTTCTTCACATAGTGTCAATGACTTTTATACTGCATGGGCAAACACATTTCCATCTGAAGTTAGGGGTAGGGGACACTTTCAACCCCAATACATTATTAATGCCTGCTCTATACGTGTGCCGCCTGCCAAAACCCCCATAATGCATCAGTTACCCTGACTTGGCACTTTTATGCAGTAGCTTCATAATCTGACGTGATGAAGGTTGTCTTTCACCTTTAAGGGGTCACGCCGTCTGCCAGGGTGACAGGGCTTTTTAATACCTCTCTATGTGAACCTGGCTTTCCTGCAATTAAAGGTGTTGCTGTCAGGGGAAACTATTTTACTCTGAGCGAGATCTTGCCTGTGGTGGAAATCAAACTGCAGTCTTTGTGACATTAAAATCAGCTCAACTTTAATAGTATATGAAAAATAATAGCTGGTATGGAAAACAAATAATAGCTGCTATATAAAATTATCCTAATCAAACATAATGAAAAAACAACAAAATTAGTGTATTACATAAGGAGATACAGTGAAGGTTAATATAAAGTATTCAAAAAAAATTTAAAACTAATAATCAATCACCTTTATTTATATAGTGCTTTAAACAAAATACATTGCGTCAAAGCACTGAACAACATTCATTTGGAAAACAGTGTGTCAATAATGCAAAATGATAGTTAAAGGCAGTTCATCATTGAATTCAGTGATGTCATCTCTGTTCAGTTTAAATAGTGTCTGTGCATTTATTTGCAATCAAGTCAATGATATCGCTGTAGATGAAGTGACCCCAACTAAGCAAGCCAGAGGCGACAGTGGCAAGGAACCGAAACTCCATCGGTGACAGAATGGAGAAAAAACCTTGGGAGAAACCAGGCTCAGTTGGGGGGGCCAGTTCTCCTCTGACCAGACGAAACCAGTAGTTCATTTCCAGACTGCAGCAAAGTCAGATTGTGCAGAAGAATCATCTGTTTCTTGTGGTCTTGTCCTGGTGGTCCTCTGAGACAAGGTCTTTACAGGGGATCTGTATCTGGGGCTTTAGTTGTCCTGGTCTCCGCTGTCTTTCAGGGCAGTAGAGGTCCTTTCTAGGTGCTGATCCACCATCTGGTCTGGATACGTACTGGATCCGGGTGACTGCAGTGACCCTCTGATCTGGACACAGACTGGATCTGGTGGCCACGGTGACCTCGGAACAAGAGAGAAACAGACTAATATTAGCGTAGATGCCATTCTTCTAATGATGTAGAAAGTATGGTGTTATGTGAAGTGTTTCCGGTTCCAGTTTACCTAATTAATGCAGCCTAAAAATCCTTTAACGGATTTGGATATTAAAAGCATATTAGTATGTTATGTGTAAACCAGGTTAAAGAGATGGGTCTTTAATCTAGATTTAAACTGCAAGAGTGTGTCTGCCTCCCGAACAATGTTAGGTAGGTTATTCCAGAGTTTAGGCGCCAAATAGGAAAAGGATCTGCCGCCCGCAGTTGATTTTGATATTCTAGGTATTATCAAATTGCCTGAGTTTTGAGAACGTAGCGGACGTAGAGGAGTATAATGTAAAAGGAGCTCATTCAAATACTGAGGTGCTAAACCATTCAGGGCTTTATAAGTAATAAGCAATATTTTAAAATCTATACGATGTTTGATAGGGAGCCAGTGCAGTGTGGACAGGACCGGGCTAATATGGTCATACTTCCTGGTTCTAGTAAGAACTCTTGCTGCTGCATTTTGGACTAGCTGTGGTTTGTTTACCAAGCGTGCAGAACAACCTCCCAATAAAGCATTACAATAGTCTAACCTTGAAGTCATAAATGCATGGATTAACATTTCTGCATTTGACATCGAGAGCATAGGCCGTAATTTAGATATATTTTTGAGATGGAAAAATGCAGTTTTACAAATGCTAGAAACGTGGCTTTCTAAGGAAAGATTGCGATCAAATAGCACACCTAGGTTCCTAACTGATGACGAAGAATTGACAGAGCAACCATCAAGTCTTAGACAGTGTTCTAGGTTATTACAAGCAGAGTTTTTAGGTCCTATAATTAACACCTCTGTTTTTTCTGAATTTAGCAGTAAGAAATTACTCGTCATCCAACTGCACTTGTGATCGATATGATACATCTTCATTCACTGCTACGAACTGATGGCGGTCATATAGGTACGATTTAAACCATGCTAATGCACTTCCACTGATGCCAGCAAAGTGTTCAAGTCTATGCAAAAGAATGCTGCGGTCAATTGTGTCAAACGCAGCACTAAGATCCAATAAAACTAATAGAGAGATACACCCACGATCAGATGATAAGAGCAGATAATAATAATAATCACATTTATTTATTTATATATTTTTGAAAGTAATTTCTGTGAACTGGTTATGGACTGAACAATACAACAAATTATAACTATATATATTTATATAATATATATATAAAAAATCCTAATGAAAACAAAACACAAAACAAAACAAAACAACAACAAACATCCAAAGGTAAAACAAAAAGTGTATTATATGATCAAATATCAAATATATATATAACAATTAATATAATAATAAATAGTAATAATAATAATAATAATAATAATAATAATTATTATTATTATTATTATTATTATTTGTTTAAGCAAAACAACAACAACAACAAACATCCAAAGGCAAGAAAAAAAGTGTATTACATAAGAAGGTAACATGATCAAATATCAAATGAAATATTATATTATGAATATAATAAAATTAAAGACTTTTTGGAGTTATGAAGGATGCAGTACTACTCTATAGGTACTCAAGATTAACAGGATATTGAGTGAAAACGAGCATTTCACCCCCCCCCCCTTTAAATTATATATATATATATATATATATATATATATATATATATATATATATATATATATATATATATATATATATATATATATATATATATATATATTGTTTTAGTAGGAAAGTATTATATGTGAAATAGTAATGAACTAAACAGTTCATCTTTTTCATAGATTCTCAAGGATCTCTCTCTCTCTCTCTCACACACACACACACACACACACACACACTTACAAACTGTCCTGGTCTTTTACTGTACTCTCGTGAAGGAGGAATTGCACCTTGACATGTTGTTCTTGCCATATTTAACACATTGCATGCATTAGTGCATAGGTTGCAACTATGGCAATGGAAGAAGTCAACTTACATCAAACAATGGGCAGGTATAAATGATAAATGTGAGCGAATACGAAATGTGTTCATGGCAGCCGAGAAAGGGAGAGAAGAAAGCATGAAATATTAAAGATCTACAGGAGTCTGTAAGAATACGGCCACTAAGATCAGACACAGAGTGCTAACACAGTAACAATGTCTGTCAATCAATGTCTGTCTGGGACAGGATAGGACACACAGCTGGGGACTTGTTACAAATCCTACAGGGAAGCTGAAGCCAGACTAGTGTTCTAGAGCCACAGATGGGGGGTGAAAACCAATACTACAGTTTCACAGGTAATATTGATCCAGTGGCTCTGTCTCTGACTTTCTGTCAAGAATCATGACTTTGGGAAGTTTTATCTCTCAAATGAGTCACACGTAAAGGGGCTATCTGTTAGTGACGGGAGTTACACAAGACATACAGCACAGAAAGAGATCCAGAGACACAGAGAAGAACAGACTAAATATTTAACCTGCCCTGAAACCTTCATTATTGATAATCCAAAAACTGAGAGATTTGAGGTTGGGACAGGGAGGAAGTGCTAACAGCAATACTGCCCCTCCACCTCTGGCGTTTCCCAATCATACACTTCTCCATAATCATTTTGTGTGCGTATATTTGGACTAAATAAACAAACAAATAAATGAAATGCTAATGTAACATTTTTTTTTCTTTGTTTTCCAGAACAAATATCTAGTAATCCTTAAATGAAAATAAAAATAAAACATATATAGTAAAATATAATAAATGCAATATAATATAAAAGTACTTAAAAGCCAAAATTATGTTTAATAAACCATACATTTAGCAAAAAGAGACTATGGCATAAAGCAAATATCACAAAAAGACTCTACATTATTACATGTATTATTATTGATAATTATTGGTATACATTTTTAAATCAAAATTATTCTCGTCCCTTTTATAATTTAAATGTAAGTGTATGTTTGTCTTTTTTATTTAAAGCATTAATGGAAAAAAAATAGATATAGACATGTTTTAAACATGCATTTAAATGACAATTTAGAAAAAAATTATAATAAAAATAATAATCTAAAAAAAATAAAAAAAATAAATCTAAATATTTAAATATTTTCTGTGAAAGCAAAAAAAAAAGTCTGAATTCCTTATGCAGTGTTGCTTCTCCAGGTCTTTTATGGTCCGTGTACTTTTGCGTCCATTCATTTTTCGTTTTGTAACCCAGAAATTAAATATGGAATATGCAGTTTCTTCTTTAACTTTGGTTTTCAAGATAGCATTTAAAAATACAACTTGTTATTTTTTTGTTATTTTTTTTTGTCATGGTTAAAGAAACAAAAATGTATGGAAAAGTACAAAAAGTACATATCATGGACCCTGTATGGAAGGGAAATTTAGATTTTTCAGCAGAATTTTTTTTTTTTATTAAAAAAAACACACACAAACACACATACTATATATATATATAAAGATTAATTTTGTAGTACTGGTTCTTCTTTCTTTTTTTTTGGTAAAATGCATCAATTATGGCTGACTTGGCACCATCTCAGCCTTGACCTACAGCAGAAAACCTGCCTTCTCCTCTCTCTTTCTAAATTCAGTTCACTTTGACTTGACTGTTAAACACTAAACAATAAGAAATATTAATAGCAAAGCTAAAAAACAAGGATAGAACTGCAACAGTATATTAATATCAACATGTTTCTAGATTCCAAACCGATTATTTCCACTCTGCTTCTTTTGCATTTAAAATAAATAAAAAAGTAAAAAACCTTTGCTCAAAGCACATAAAATGCTTTTGTGTTGTTCCCTGTACAGTTCAGTGCTGGTAGACTGGATTTAAAGAGGACAAGCAACACTTTTGATTACTACGATTGTGATATGATTAAATGTTTCACTCCAAACAAGAATCAGGCAGAAATGGTGGGGGAAGTGATTACTTTCAAGTGGGTCACAGAAGCTCAAGAAAAAAAAGAAAGAAAAGAAAACATTTCTCTTGCATGGCAGCAGAGTCTCTCTCTCTCTTTCTCTGCCTGTGGTGAAGGTTGTATGTGAGCACAGTAGACGATCGAAGGGTTTCTGACAAGAGACAGATGGTGCAGTGAAAATAGCCTGCTACTCTCAATCTTTTCCTCTCTATCTCCTCAATGGTTCACTTCATCTCCGGAACAGTAGATTGTAGTCAAGTCCATGTGTACAAGAAGGCAGGAAAGGAGACCAGAGGCCGTTTTTGTTGATGTCAGTGGAGGAGAGGCTTGACTACACTGAATAAACAGTATTTGTGAGGAAACAGCTAATCATTTAACGAATCGACAACCTGTTGGCTAATCTTCAACATGTTTTACACTAAACAGTACTTTCGTTGGGAACTATATGTAGATTATACCTTGATGAATTTTTTTTTTTTTAAAGAAACGGCAGAGTAGGGAATGTCGCAACAGGTAGGACACATTTATGGAATTATAACCAGCCAGTATGTATCACATTACTATTTAATAAAAAATATGCGATATTAGCTAAAAATATTGATGTTTTTTTCTTTGGTTTTCAAATTAGACTTGAATTGCAATGACTATTATGTTGAAATAAGGCATTTTCAAGGACGAAGGACATCATTTGTATTATATTGTAAGTTGTTTAATGAAAATAACTTGAAGTGTAATGACTTGTGACTGCTGCATATAACAATATAATGCTTTTTTAATGAATATATATATATATATATATATACACACACACATAAAAAGGTATATATATATATACACACACACATTTCCATGGCTTCCAGATTTGAACAAATACATCAATTTTTTAGTGGCAAGTAATAATGTTATGAATGCCCAATCATGCTGTTTTTTTAATTTTTAATGAACAGTATAAAAGCTTATCTTATATTGCAGTGACCAGTATGTGATCAGCAATACACACTCGTTTTACTGTGAAATGTAAACTGTAACTGGCTGTTGATGAACTATGAAAGCTGTCCTCTTACGTCACTGCAATTGTGTAATTGGCTGTGGTGCCTCACGTGATCCAAGATAGCCATTACAGTGTTTTAAAAGGACCCTCTGATTTCTCTATAAAAAGACAATCTCTGTTAGGCATATTAAAAACTTCCTGGCAGGTGTGTTGAGGCAAGTTGGAGCTAAGTTCTGCAGAACACCAGCTCCAGGACCAAGTTTGGACACCCCTGTGCTAAACAAACCCAATCATTTTAACAATGTACTGAACAAAAGAAACGATTTCTGCTGTGGTTGGAGATATATTTAGAATGATAATGCAATCATAACATGAAAAGGATGCCACACAATTTATAACCTTTCACTTGCAAAATGCTGTTTTTATTTGTTTAATTCCAGAAATATTCATGTTTATTTAATTGTTATTGATAGACAACACCAAAAATATGAAATAAATATTATAATACATTTAATCTAATTGAAAATGAATAGAAAATAGAACAGCTTATATGATTTGGGGTTTATAATCAACATTTCTTTGAAGGTTGAAAACATCAATTCATGGGAAGCGGCATTCAGTTTTCTGATTTAGAGGTAGGTGGCACCATTATACCGAAAATTAAATGTTTTGATGAACACACAGGGCAGATGTCAAGAGGGTGAGTACCCTGCCAACAAACCATGAGCACAAAAGGAGGAACTGAATCATGAATCGTGCACCAAACTTGCCACAGTATTTTTGAAAGATAGTGTTGTTTTGTGTTAGTGAAAACCACTGGCATGTCTGCAAGAGCTACTTCCACAATGATACATTCATCTAAAAGCTCAGTGAACCTAAAAATATGGAAAATAATTAGAAAACAGTGAGGTAGAAGAGGGAACACAGAGAGATGGAAAAAGAAAAGGTAAACAAATCTGAAGATGACTGAAAGAATGACAACAGACATCAGAAGTATGCACTGGGGCAGTGTCCTCTTGCTTAAATATCTTAAATATAGGTGACTGTAAAAGAATCATACATATAAAACAGTCCTGGACGCGCTTCACTTCCATTCTAGCTTTAAACTGAAAAATAGTACCCTCCCAATCCCTAGACATTATACTGGAGAAGCCGGGAAGCTTTACCTCTATATACTGTATCTCCTGGGCTAGCTTCATCAAACAAAATTTGCTTTTATTTGGAGAAATAAAATCCTCCCCCTTCTGAAATAATGCCTTTATGCCCTGCTCTTATGTGGTTGGGTAGGAGGATGTGGCATTGCTTTTGCATATGCATCTGCAAGAGCCAAGAGATTTTCATGTTACAACATGAAAGCTGTATATGTGATATAGTTGCGGTGGTCACACTGCGCTACTCCAAGATTCAAAACAACCCTAGCGTGGTTCTTCAGCGTGGGATTATGATTTGGAAGTAAAATTTGATCACAAAAGTTTCTCGAAGTTTGAAATTGCACAAGCACATTATGCAGGGCTCCGAGGAACAATATTTCACGCCACATGGTGGTTGTTCTTGTTTTGGAAATCACTTTTGACAGTTTTATGGCTATGGAGAGGAAAGTATACATGTTTCTATTAAGCTTTGGAAAGTAGTTGAATTAAAAGTTGCTGAAAAGAGACACCTTTGCACTCGAAAAGCTTTCTACATGAGCCTACTTTGTAAAAAAAAAAAAAAAAAAAAAAAAAAATATATATATATATATATATATATTAATGACCTATATTATTTGATTGCTTTGTTCAATAAATATTGCTCTTTTGGCTTTTCAAAATTTTTGGTGCTTTTAAAACTTTTGATGTTCTAAAAAAAATATATATATTTTTTTGTAAAAAATATAATAAAAATAAAAAAAATAAAGTTCTTTTTCAACATGTTAACAGTTACTAAAATTTGTTCACCAAGACACCATCACAAAACGAAAAAAAAAAAAAATAAATTAAAAAAAAATACTGCCTATGCAGCTACAACACAAAAAGCTTGTGTATTTTATGACTTTTTAATTGGCTTCATTACAGGAGACAGATTTCACACACAATCAGTGTAATTTGTGGCATAATGTAAGGTGACTGTTTCTGACCGCTCCGAGGATATGACTCTTTCTTCCGCTCATTTATACAGAGTTCGGCTGTAACATCATGCAATGCAAATGACTTCACTCAAGACTAACATATAAAGTATAGATAATGTAAGAATAGGTAAAGTTTATTCAGTTATGTAATATGAGCTCATGATGTTGTTGGCAGCTCTATTCATACTGAATGAAGTGCATTCTGAGTATTTATTTATAACTTATATTAACTATTCCTTTTTTACTTCTATGCTATAATAGTTTGCTGATGGCCTTGAGGAAAAAAAAGAGGGAGAAAATGCACATATTTTATCATTGCATTAGTTGTTCTTTTTACAATTTAAATGAGTCAGACCCAAAGAGATGCCAAGGCTGTTCCTGTCAATAAGACTGACTAGTGCAGTGCCACACAAAAGCTGCTTTTCCACCACTTTTTTTTTTTATACCATAGAATATTCCTGAATAGAGTAAAAGTGTGTATTAATAGACATAAAGTTTAAAAACCAAATGTTAGTTAAGTTTATTTAGCAAACACAGGTGCTGTATGCTTCTTTATGTCTTTTGACGGTGAATAATGAATTGTATTCTTTCATATGTAAATACCAAATGATGTTAAATGAGTTCCACCCAACTCAGAATGACAGAAAGTGTATCCCAATAAACAATATGTACTTAAACCAGTGCTTAATTTGTAAATTGCGAGGTCCCGGAACAAAGCGGAGTTACGGATCCGGCATGTATATGTATATATATATATATATATATATATATATATACATACATATACAACATTTTTTTTTGTTGATAACTCTAAACTAAAAAAAAAAAAAAAAAGCATCATCCAAGCATTGTTATTTTGTTAAACATCTTCCCAGCATCTGACAACAAAAATGCTTACATGGCCGGAAGTCAGAGATATCAAGTGGCAATATCTCTCAACAAAATTGAATTGCCTAAATGTACAACATGAACAACCAGGAAATGATGATGGGATGTAGCAGAATTCCAGGAGTAAACAGAAGTGTGCTGAGCGGCAGCTGATGGAGTTGTGTAGATTTGTATTAGCCCGGCAAGATATTATATGCTCTGATGTGTTGATATACCTTAATCAATCAAAGTAATCAGTAATCAAATGACCCGTAGGCAAATCTAAGGAGTCTGAAAGTCAATAACCCCCAGGTCAACATAAATTAGCTAACATTATAACGCGAGAGCGGTGAGCTTGCATGAAATCTAATGAAGAGAGAAGGCTGAGTGTGACCATGCCACAGCTGACGACAGAGAGTGATGGGTGTTTGTGCGGTGAGCGGACCACAGGAAAGTGGATCGGCAAGGAGACCAGCATTGTGGACATCTGGCTCTTTCCCACTGGCCTTTAAAACACCCATCAAAGCAGTCAGTGCTAGGCAAGAACAAACTGTCCCGAGGGCATGGAGAGGCAAGATGTTTGGGTAATTTTGCTGTAGTGAATTCCAAGCACTGCAGGTTAGAGAGGAATGGACACAATCAAAGGCAAGACAAGGTGAAATGACAAATACTCCACACAAATGCTGAGATTATGCACTTAGAGGAGTTGTTAGTGGCTGATATGTAGTAAATAAATATAAGTTTTATTGAAACAACTTACAATACACTTTTATGCTAAGAGACTGGCATACCTGGTAACTAACATATGTGACATACGTGACATTTCAGCAAAACTGCAAAATAATTTTTAGATCTTGTTCTCCAGCATGTCAGTCACACACTGGGTGCTTTTATGTCAATAAAAATAATATTATGATATTAAAGGATTAGGTCACTCTCAGAATAGAAATGTCCTAATAATTTACTCACCCCCGTGCCATCCAAAATGTTCATGTCTTTGTTCAGTCGCAAAGAAATTAAGATTTTTGAGGAAAACGTTCCAGGATTTTTGAAGGTCCAAATTGCAGTTTCAGGGCAGTTTCAAAGGGCTCTACACAATCCCAGCCAAAAAAAAATAAAAAAAAAATAAGGGTCTTATCTAGCGAAACGACTGGTCATTTCCTAATTTATTTCAATTTCTATAATTATTTCTATAATTTATTTAAATCCTTTTTTTTTTTTACCATCACATAATTTATAATGGTTTTACTGGTTGTAATGAAAATTGTATTGGTTTTAATGGAAACTGTAATGGGGGATGTTGGTCTCTACTGATAATTGGTCACCTTCTATTCATTGCTTTTGTTAAAGCCTCTTAATCCTAATGTAATATGTCCCAAAACACATCTATCTAAGCATGATTAAGATGCTACAACCATATGCTGCAAAATGCAATCTATATCAATCAGTATTCACACTAACAGGCTTCTCTGTGAAGTATGTGATGAGTTGTAATAGTCTTACTTGTAACCTTAGAGCTAGAGATTAAAATCATCATTCACAGGCATTAAAGTCATTTTAGAAAGAGCATTCTCTCCCTTTTCTCACTCTTGATCTTTCTGTTTCTCTTGAGCCCACTCTAGGGCCCAAGATCATTGATCAGGATAAGTGCAGGATGAGTATGTGTGTGTACGTACATGTGTTTATGTTTGTGCGTTAGAGGTAGAGTTCAAGGTTTGAGAGCTTTGCTCACATTCTTATTTACTGAGTAATGGCCATGGGGGCAAGGAATGTCAGCCCAGAGGGCACACACACACACACACACACACACACACACACACAGAGAGAGAGAAAGACCACTCTCAACTACATGCTATTTATGTGTCAGGGTGCTTCAGCCATAACAAATCCATACTATCGACCTCTGACTGTGATACTTAATACTCTGAAGACAGACACACAAACACACGTTCATCCAGAGATGGAGAGGAATTGTTTGTTTAGTTATTGAAAGCAATTGTAGTGAGAGATAATAAATTAATTCTATACATTTAACATTATCAAGATTTGATTACACGCAGGTATGGTTTTTAAAGTCATTAGCAGACAAATTCATCAGAATCAGAACAAACTGATACATTATTTAAATGCAAATGTGTGTATGTTTGTTCCAAACACTAATTGGACAAAGGCAGTCATTCTGTGTATTATTTTCCCCATCTTATTTCCTCCTTATTGAATTTCCGCTCAAACTGCAGAATCTTTGCTCCGTTACTAATGAACTCATTCCATCTCCCTCTTCATGCCATCTTCGCTAGCATCCTTCCTTCTTCCAACAACCTGTATTGCCTCCTAACTCTCTCACCTCATTTGCAATCTGCTGCTCTCTCTAAATTTCTTTTAAACAAAGCCAGACTTAAAAAACAAATATGCAGCCAAATGTCCAAATTATACACATTAAAAATGTAGTAATCCTTTAAAAATGATCTATAATGATCTGTAATCTATACTTTTGCAAGCAGCCGTCACTCAACTGAGATTGTGGCAATTAGCAAGCAATGATTTAACTGATTCCCAATGAATAAAATCGATTTCTGCCCTACATTTTTTCTCATTCAAAAAGCCATTTCATTCAGATATACACCACTAAAGAGGAGAAAAGATGACCACAATTTCTGTTTCGTGCTGACTTTACAGCCATTGTTATTTTATATCAAAAGCTGGAGGAAACTGCTGCTCTTTAAATAGTGAAAAAAAAAAAAACCCAACCCCGTTTTTCTACAACACAACAGCTCTGCTTTCCTGTTCTTTCTAACTTTAATCTATTCTGTTTATTCAAAATTCTGCTAACATGATTATTTTATATTGCATGGAATTTACCAAACACACACAGACACGCAAACATTCCTAAATGTATTTCCCTTGCATTCTCATTTCCTCGTCTTATTTGCTCATCACCAGGCCCACATGGAATTTGCACCTGGAGAATTCCAGAGAAAGCTCTGCAGATTTCTGCACAACTGTCAATGCCTGTCATTCATAAAATGCATGTGTAAAACCAAATGAAAGCCAGAAGACTGAAGCATCCCTGACTGCAAGAAACCAGTGATCTCTATTGATTACAGTTTGCTGGGAAAATGGACACGACCTCAGAGTGAACATAATCACTCCACAACAAATGCATCACCTGAGAATGAGAATGAGAGAGGTGAAATTGCTTTCCATCGCTCTCAAGCTGGGTAGAAGGTTTGGCTCAATAAACCACAAGGATACACTCAGTCAAACTGCCTGTTACCCAGCCATGTCCAATCTGTGGACAGTGTGCATACACAATATAATTTTCTTGTAATTCATGATTTTGTGTTTGTGCTCTGGAAGCTAATGTCTCTACACTCTAAGAAAATACAAGGTACAAAAGTTTTTACTGCGGCGGTACCTTTTCCAAAGGCACACCTTTGTACCTAAAGAGTCCATTCTGGTACCTTAAAGTTGTCCTGTGACAGCTTTTGTACCTTTTTTTCTGAGAGTGTAGAAACAAGCTACTCATAATTTGAAAATAAGAAAGGTCTTCTGAAAAAGTAAAGCTAGCTTCAAGTTCCTAACAAAGCAGCATTGCACATTTGGAAGTATTTAAATGTGCAACATCTTTAAAACCATATAACTTTCTGATTATTAAACAATGTCACACTATAAAGAGAACTTCTGTTCTGAATCTCACTTCGGAATACGTCAACACAGCCCAGACATCCGCAACAACAGCATGATTTTGAGTGTTCAATTTGAGTGACAGTTGAATAAGTGCAAAAGATTTAAATTGAGTAACTTCCATTTTATATGCAATATTTGCAGTTACTTTGTCGCAAAATACATTTTCAATTGCAGAGCGTCTCCAAGCTAAAGTTTTTGGTTTGCTAATGAATAATTTTTCTGAAAAGAGTTGAACATTTTAATGACTCACACATAGTAGAGTCGATTGTAAGTGGTGTAACGATGTAATCTGCATTTGGAAAACAAATCATTGAATCATTCAAATTAACCAATTGACCTTGGTCAGGGTAGTGCAATATTAAATTTTTGACAGGAATGAAAACGAAGCTGCAGTGCAATGGCATGTGTTGTTTAGCAATACACACAACTGTTTAGCTGACGAAATGTCTTTCAGAAAACAAATAAATCAGTATTCAAAAACTCAATAAAACTTTTAAAAGTAAAATTACTTGATCTAGTACCTTTATATAATACTTATTATATCCCTCATAGCCTGGTTTACATCCGTTAAATTCAATATTGCATCTAACTTGATTAGGGTCTATTAAAATGAATCAGACTTTTATTAGACGAGTACATTTGTGCCTCAATTGGCTGTAAAACTTGCAACAGCTTTATAAAAACTAGAAATACACTATAATCAAAACAGCTGAGCTACCGTTAGTTAAGTGAGCTTCAATACTTTTAGCTTTTAGTGTGGACACATCATATTCAGTTTCATTTTTTTTTTCCTGCCTTTTTCTCCAAACATGATGAGCAGACAGACACTGAATGAGTTACAGTTGAGTGATTTGCTGAGCTGGCAAAGTTTCTGTGGAACTGAATGTGTCTCCGTTCACTGCAAAGAGAACGAGTTCAAGAGTTCAGTCTATTCCTTATACTTTTTTATCACCCTGATTATACAAACTGAATTAACTTTACAGTGTTTCAGGAGTTTAAAAGTGGGAAGGGTGACGTTTGAGGACATTGGGGAAAATATGGCATGTGAAGTGGGAATCAAATGGCGATTGCTTTAATTTGCTCAAATAAATCTCATGCTAAAAAGAGCTATGAAAATGAGGTTTCAGGTGGTGTCAGCTGCCAGGATTGTCTGTGAGGATGACATTCGTATGTGATGAAGACACATCTAAATGATAAAAGGCTTTAGTGACGGTAAATTACTATAGAAAACTGATCCTGATTACGTTTAAAGCTTCAAGCATCAATTAGGAATATCTATTTGAAATGCATTAGATTTTGTACATTGGATATGCATTTGAATAACACTAATAATGACTTCCTTCATAGCAAACTATGCTATAAAACTCAATACATTTTGATCTGAAATTAGATTCGTTTTCTCAAGAGAGTGGCGAGCTCTTTTTTAAGAGACCGATCTGGATCTAATGGAGAGCAGTCTCACAGAGAAGATTTATTATGGGCTAAACACTGTACAACAGCACTGCACTTGAACTAGAAACTTGTAAAGGGGCTGATCACACCGGATGCATTCTTGTGTTCACCAACAGCTGGAACTAAATGCAATTCTGCCATGACAACACTCGGAGAGTTTAGCATGATAATATACAGTCATGGCATAATGGTTAAAGTCAGACTTGCAACCTGAAGGTTGAGGGTTTGAGTCTGAGGTCTGGCTGGGATTGTTGGTGGAGTGAATGTACAGCGTTCTCTTCCACCCTCAATACCATGACTGAGGTGAGACCCTTGAGTAAGACACCAAACCCCCAACTGCTCCCCAGGCGCTGAAGCAATATGGCTGCCCACTGCTCCATGTGTGTATACTGTGTGTGTGCACTTGGTTGGTTTAAATGCAGAGCACAATTAGTATGGGACACCATACTTGGCCACATGCCACTTCACTTTAAAAAAAATACATGGCAATGTAAATGTGTTTGCTCTTGAGGGAATAGGTTTGCTACGCAGCTGCTGCAGAACAAGTACCAAAATTTGCTACTTCCAGTACATCCACAGACATGCTGCTGTGAGCATTTAAGAAATACTGCTGCTGCTGCACATATAACATATATGAGATGAACCCATATAAAACATACAGGAATTACCCCGTAGCAGGTCTATACAGGTGGAGCTGGGGAGGTGGAGGGTTTTTGAAGCATGGTGCAACACCCACAGCAAGCAGTAGCCGAGTATTTGAATGTTTGAGCAGCAAGCTTATTGGCTGCTGATACAAAAAAGAACCAATCAGCTGCATCCAGTGAATGATGGCCTCACTATGTCAGACTGAGTTGGAACCTATCAGCCTGTGCCATCTAAAGTTTTATGACATAACTTTGTATGTCACAACGAACATTTTAAAAAGGTTACTTTTTAAAGGGGCTGTTTATGGGGCTGTTCTCATCCTGTAAATAGTAAATCTGAGGTGCAATGGTTAAAAAAAAAACTTTAAAATATATAATGTCAGTCAGCAAAAAGCACTGTACAAATGTGTTTATAGCTAAAAACATCTATCAGTCACAATGCATAATTCTCTGTGGAAATCCCAAAGTTCTAGATTACAAGTTTAAACAGTTCAAGGTGTGATTTCTGAACGATCACTGTTGTGCCCTTGAGAAAGACACTTAACCTCAGGTAGCAGAAGGACCATCCTGTAACTTAGCATGGTGGCACCACATGACTTTTGTGAAAACAATTCCCACCTTCTCTGGTCACAGATAAATTACAATCTAGTTTAATAAAGACCCGCCTATACATAAAGTACATACAACAGCAACATAATTATTGGATGTTGGAATTAGTGTGACTGAGTTGTATATAACAAGCACAGTCTGAAGTCTTTGTATGACTTGTACTATATCTATGATGGTATACAGTTGTCCTCTCCCTGGTTGTCTCCTGTTATTTGGTGCTCCAGCTGGTTTCAGAAACAGGCTCAGGGAGGAGGGTTCTGATTCCCTCATCCACCAATCACCATCACCAACATCCACTGCCATCTGCTTCACCTGTCTCCTGCAGAGATTCATACACACACTCACTAACTTAATGAGAGTAAACCTCATTGCCTGCTAACTCATTAGCACAGAGAGACTGAGACGACATGTGGAAACTGATAACAAACTCCCTTTACGGTGGGGGGGTTCAAGGTTTAGCTGGTTTAGCAAAGTGCCATGACAGCTTTGTTTAGGCGTGCATAACCACTGAATGTTCATCCATATTTCTGCTAAATAATACAGAAATTTTTAAAAGCAAATTCAGTCCACTAAAGCCCACTGTAAATAAAATAACAAATGTAAAGAAACAAGCGTAAAACCTTTAACATTCCCTATTTTCCTATTCAGATAATGTAACAATTTATTTTCAGTCACATCAAATTTGAAATTTAAAGTTATGTGAATTGTTTTCAAAGCTTAGTAAAAAGTAGAAAAGTAACCCACTTATGAAAATTAAGGTATAGTGACATTGAAATCCTACAAAACAAGCATAAAAAAAATAAAAATAAAATAAAATAAAAAAATCTAAAAAAAGCAAAATAAACAAAAAAAATTATGCATGCTTTAATGAATGTGCAGATATGGAGAGAACAATTCTGAAACAGAAGTAGCACGTCATGCTACATTAATTTTACTCAGAATCTATTCCATGCTTCATATGAAACATCATGCATGAGATTATTGATAGACCACAAACTCACTGACACATGGGAGGTGCGGAATGAGAGTGTATTATACTACAGGGGGGCTCCGCTGATGATTTCAGGGGCTTATAGAGGCGAGATTTGGAGGCTAAAAACTGGATAGGTGGAAGATGAGAATCCGGTCTCTGAGGATGTTTAACTGCAGAATGATTCTCTAATGGCACCAGTGAGACAATATGGAGATTGGTTGGGGGAAAAAAGCAATTAACATATAAACACACATTAGTAGGCACATACACTCCCACTCCCTGATCAGATCTGGCAAAATAAATAGTCTTAAACACATTCATCTTCAAAATAAAGTACAAAACACTGCAAACAATCAGAGGAATTCATTTCCTAGGACATACAGTGGAAAGAATTGCAGACGCAAACACATTTTATCCACTGCGACGGCATATCACAATGCTACAAAATAAATTAAGACTCTCAATACAAACGACATAGAAAATCAATTGGCACCAACAGCTATGTGCTTTAGCTGCAGGCTGATGGAAGAAGAGAGCAGGATGCAAACAAGCCGAAGGGCCCAACGGCTGTCAGAAACAGAACACAACAGAAAGCCAAGTAAAATTCACTCCATCGTATTCCACATGAAAGATGCCTCCTAAAGCTAAAGAGAGAGAGAAAGAGGGAGAGAGAGAGGCCCTCATTAACTGAAAAAGCCAGATATGCTCTGGTCCAATCTTTCCTCAAGGAAAAGCCGCGGACTCTTAGTAGACTCTCCAGCACTCGGGGATTAATGAAGATTGCAATCTAGCACTTAAAAGGGTTCGTACTTAAACCATGACCTCTTGACTCTGCATCAGCCTTTGCTTTCTACAAATGTGTGCGTTACCTGAATAAGTTAGTTGTGTAAGGGAAGGAAGCTGCAGTATGTAATTAATGTGCCACTAAGGGAAACAATCTAGATTAGAAAAATAATGACCTGTTTCTCAAAAACTTCTAATGCTTCTTTCCATCCCTGCCTGCCATTGTTTGGATTAAAAGCAGGTAATTCCATTACTATAACAAACATCAATCAATCAATCAATAGTTGAACACACACACACACACACACACACACATAAATAACACATATTTATAAATATAAATATATATAAATAAAATGTATATAGATAGGTGACATTCAGCCAAGTATGGTGGCCCATACTCAGAATTCGTGCTCTGCATTTAACCCATCCAAAGTGCACACACACAGAGCAGTGAACACAAACACACACTGTGAACACACACCCAAGTCGTGGTATTAAAGGTGGAGAGAGCACTGTACATGCACTCCCCCCACCTACAATTCCTGCCGGCCCAGGACTCAAACTCACAACCCTTCGATTGTGAGTCCGACTCTCTAACCATTAGGCCACGACTTCCCCATTCGATATTAGCACAGCATTAGCATCAATGTCACAATTCCCTGAGAATGACCAGCAACAGATTTAAACAACACAGAAACAGGAAGAGATCAACTTAATGTTATAATGGAATGCAAGACAAAGAGAGAAAGGCGAAGGACCGGGAGATTAGAAGCGAATGAGAGAGAGATGCTATGTGTCTAGTGCAGGCAAAAACTCACTCCTTCTCCAGATGTTGTATGTGGTGTTGTATGACTTTGAATTAATGTGCACCCATGTGATTTATGTAGTCAAGCCCTAATATAGTACTCCCATCCTGCCATCACTCACACAAGCTGTTGATTGGATATTATAATTAGACGAAATGTAACACAACCTATGTCATGAGTTCATCAGTGTCAGTTTCTATATGAATTGTCATAATTCAACACTAAAAAAAAAAAGCAGCATTGCCTTCTGTTCCACCAATTCACACTAAATTAGCCATGCATTAATATAGAGACTCCATTAGCCATCGACAGGAGGTTGATAAACCTGTATACACAATATTAAGCATTTAACTGCAAATAAATTAATATTAAAATAAAAATACTGATGAGGCCATTGAACATATAATAGACTGAAAACATCAAAGGAAACTGAACAAAATGTGCAAACTGTATCATTAATTGTAAAAGCAAATCCATGTTTATCTTTTAATTGAGCACAACTGCACAACTATGAGCAGTCATAATAAGCCTGATACTATCACTTTAGACGAATAACATGACTGTTTTCAGACCTCGCCACATTTACATCATCCCAGATAACAGCTTATGGTGTTCACGATAACATTAATAGAAGTTTTATATAAAAACCACAATGAATCAATTTGTGAATTTAGTATCACATCACGTAGAATAATATTTTGACCTGCACTTTCCTAGTCATAAAAGACCATTTAGTGAAATTAAGCTGCAAAAATGATTCATTCTGAAGATCTGTAACCTTCTGACATCAGTTAGATAAAAACATGAAAACATGATCCTACAAATATGCACATTAATGAAACTGGCTCACCTTATCACATTGAGAAATAAAAAGAAAATATGTCAGATACTGTAATTTCTAAATACAAGGACTAACATAAAAGGGTGAAAAGTAAAGACGTTTATTAAAAGGAAACAGAACAATATGCTGCTCTTGGCTGTATGTAGCACCTAAAGCTCTGCTTTTCCTTCTGAGAGATGCAAAGAGTGTTTACATAGAAATCATTAAAGCACAGCAATAAATAAATAAATAAATAAATAAAAAGAAAAGAAATGGCCATTTAACTTAAACCACTTGACGTTTTGCCTTTGTCATATTTCTATTTCAAATATAACTATTAACTGAAAAACAAAACAGTGTTTGATGCAAACACTAAAATCAGAAGTGAAAGAAAAACAAATAAGGCTATTTAAATAAAAGGTGAATCCAGCACAAGCTAACATGGTTGGTATCAATCTATCCAGTCTTTCTTTTACCAATTGATATTTTTATTCATTTAAATCCACTAAGCCACAATCTTTTCAAAAGTTGCCTCTTATTCATTCCGGGGGTTTTTTGTGAGTTGAAACCTGCTTAATCTGACAATTGTTTTTCCTAAAGAACATTTACTAAAATCCTGCTGATGCCAAAAGTAATTGATTTGTTATGGGGAAGTAAATGTATCGTATCGGAGAACCTGAATGCCTACCTTTCACTCCACCGAGAGAATGTGCTAATGGTTTTCACCCAAGTGAAATTACATAGATAATCTATCTACCTTTCATCCTTGTTTAACCATAGCAGGGAGTTCATTCTCAGTCTTCTCAGGGCTTTGACCATAATAATTTATTCCACTGCTGAGAGTTAATTTTAAAGCAGAATTTTCAGGTAATAGGTGTATGTAGAAATGCTACATTGTGGATGTCTAGTGGTTGTTGACCCTGACATGGGGCATTGCGTGACTTAATATTCTGACTTTCATTATTCCAGAGCCTCTCTGACAGCCCCCTTACCAGAAAATGATTAAAAGTAATGAGCTCAGTCCCTGTGAATGTAACTGTGAATGAAATATTGCCATTATATTCCATGCTTTTTTTTTTATGAAGCATTTCAAGATATGTTTGAAGAATCATGGGCTAATAAATCATGCATGAACAGGGTTATTCCTGTTATGCAGTACCTTTTGAACTCTCTCATTTAAGAAGTGAATATGCATGTGTTGTGCTTTAAGGAAGTTCTGTAGTTTCTATAAAGGGTATAAAAGATCTTCAGAATGATGATCCGGTCAAGCTCAGACACTTAAACCCTCATTATTTAACTTGATTATCTAAAGAGATGGCAGTAAAATAACAAGATGGAAATTAAGAGTTGTCAAGAAGTATCTGACTTATTTCTCAATTTTTTTGTAAACAAGGAAAAAAACGCAACATCAGCTCAAATCAATTATTAACATAATTTATCAAAAATAAAATTGAACTCCATAATCACATCATTTGATGTTGTAATAAAATGAAATGTATTTATAATGGGAATATGAAAATGTATTTTGTAGTAATGTAATGGGAAATGATGATCCTATGGGTCTTGCTGCTAAAAGTAAAAAAAAAAATTTGTCCTCAAATGTAATATTTTAAAACAATTTATGATGTTAGTTATACAGTGATTCACTTAATATAAGCTGACTGATTTTTTTTTTCTCTTTCATGAGTAAAATGAGTGGAGACTCACAACTAAAAAGCATGAAGCAGTTTTAAGTTGAGTATCCAACCTGAACTAAAGGGAAAATGGGAATATTTTACAAGTTGCTGGTTTCGTATGAATTCTTATGATGTGAATCAGATGAAAACTTATGAATTCTTGAAGAATGAAGGTCCACCCATAAACATAACAATCACTGGGGCGCAAGCAGATCGTACAAATAGGATTGTATAAATTCATACTGATTAGCCACTAGTGTGCTGAAACATAAAATAGTTATGAAAAGCCTTAAGATTGTGTTGGATCATCAGGAAATTCAAAACCATGCTGGACTATATGCTCAAGTGTGTGTGGTGGGAGTCTTCCAGAACAGATGGTCACTTGGAAGACTCATAGATGTCCAATCTACTGTAGAGAGTTCCAATTCCGGATTTCACAGAATCCAAACAAGTAGAGCGGCTTTATCAGTGATGACTGTATGGTTCTAATCAAAGAGAAAAAGAGCATAACTGTTTAGGCTAGTAGAGATCAAGCATGGTCAAAATTAGAATTCACAGTTTACAGAGACTGAGAGCGCTTTGAATAATGTGGGTGGCATATCTTTTGCCAAAAAACCTTGGAAGCATTTCAAGGCACTGTAGGGTATTCTGAAAACTATTTTTAAAAAGTAATCTGGTAAGTAGTGATATGTTAGAGAATGTCTTTCATATATTCCAGCTCTGTGGGCTACTTATCTCCCTCACACATGTTATACATCCGAACTGGCGCCTCTGAGCAAAGCTGTCATGCAATCCTGAAGGAAGGGTTCGCTGGCTTTTTAAAGTGCAACGAATGCTTGCTCTTCCCAGACGGATCCTTTGGGTTGAGAGAGCATACCTTCCTGAAGCTCTTTGCTGAGTGGAAGCGTAATGGATGTGCACATGAGATTCCGCTGGAACAGTGGTCGGCAACAGGCCAAAACTGGCCCGCCAGCAAAAATGTCTGGCCTGCACCCTCAGTCAGATTATTTTGATAGCGGCTGGTTCTGAAATAGATCTGTCATGACAGCGACAGTTACTCACAATCACTTCGGTTTTAGTGATTTTGCCTTCAAAATAAAAGTACGACAACCTTTTTGCAGTAATGTTTTATTTTGAGATGAATTGAGGGTTCAAAAGAATTGAAACGTTCAAAAGAGTCTATTATATTCTGTGCAAACAGAGACAACTTCATTGTAAAATTAAAATTAAAAGAAGAGGAAGACAACTTTGTTGCATTCACAAAACTGTGTGTTTTAGCAAGGCAGTCTGTGTTTCAAGTTGGTGAATGAAAATACTTGCCAGGTTACATGTCAGTACTTTAATTCATTCATTTATCCAGTGTAAAACCCGGACACTGTGGTCCGTGACACAAATGTGGCTTTTTGCTAACGATTGTTACAGGATTTAACACAGATTAACAACTCACTATTCAGTGTAACAGTCTGTTACAGGCAGTTCTAGTTGCATATTTCATAAATGATTATATATTTAATTATCTTTTGACTATATATAGTATATATGTTGTGGCCCACCAACTAGTGGTAAATTTTTTCTTTGGCCAGATGCCAAACTTACTTGCCAGTTGCCAACCACTAGACTAGTCTTCCTTCGATTATGACCTTCATGAACAATACCTCATGTTCTACCAGATGCAGACAAGGTTTCTCATACCCAGGAAAACCAAGCTTAAACTCCTCAGTTTATTGACTAATAACAAACCTCTCTTTTGTTTCTGGCAGTCAAAATTAGAATCAGTTAGTCATGTGGTTTAGAAATAGACGTTCTCATAGGGGAGAGACTAGACGTGTTAACTCTGAATTACAGAGCTCTCTTCCAGCTCCCATATGGCTCAGCATATGGGCATCTCTCTAACAACAGATCCCCTGAGAAGATATTGCCTGTTGGCACAGACCAGTGACCGGGTCCCACAAGTCATAACCTTCAACATTACAACAGACACAGCTCAGCTGTTTTCAGGTCAGCCAGAAGGTCGGTCATGTGAAGAGCCTGGATACAAAAGACCTGCCTAACACATTCTTACCATGTTTCTTTTGTTGGCATGAAACACAAACACACACAAAGTTGTTTAATATGCATTCAAAACCTGAGACATGAAGACTAATTGCAAATAACATAGCATACATAGGTTTTCCTACATGTCTTGAATTTTCTCCATTTGTACACAATCCATCTCTTGATTTTTGGTGTCCAAACTCTTTAGAGATGGTTTTGTAACCTTTTCCAGCCTGATGAACAAAAGCAACTCTTTTTCTGAGGCCCTAAGAGATCTTCTTTGTTCATGCCATGATTCACTTCCACAAACATGATCAAACTTTGATAGATCCCTGTTCTCTAAATATAACAGGGCAGGCAAGGACACCTGATAGTCATTCCATTGACTGAAAACACCTCTGAACAGATGGACTCTAATTTCACCTTCAAATTAACTGATAGTTCAAAAGATTCACATACTTTTGCAATATTGGATCATTTTCCTGAATAAGTGACGAAGACATTTTTGTCTCATTTGTTAGATAATTTTTGTTTGTTTGTTGGTTTTTTGTCTACTTTCAGGAATTGTGAAAATCCGACGACATTTTGGGACATATTCATACAGAAATATAGAAAATTCTAATTTCATATAGAAATTTCTAAATTCTAGAGGGTTCACAAACTTTAGTTCACAAAAGAGCACTTAGCACTTTCACTTTGTACAAGTGACTAATCTAAGGAAGTGCATGATAAAGGTTATTGATAAAGATGATTTTGTTTCCATCTATAATATAAATAGCACATTAAAGTTAAAAATTACACCCTTTTTTTAGTGTGTGCACTGTACTTGTATAATGAATGCTTTTGCTCAGGTGGCTGAAATGTGTGCCCAATAGAGAAAAGATGTGTAAGCAAGAAAAAAGACAAAAACAAACCAAAAAAAATTAGAGGGAACATTGTGTGTACCGGTAATCACTTATTTCAACATTTTACGCATAATATGCAGATGTCAATATACAGTATAAAAAGATAATTCAACCATTTAAAATTCTATCATCACTTACTCTCAAATCATTTAAAACCTGAATGAATCTTCTGTGGAACAAAAAAGAAGATATTTTTGAAGAAATACAACACTGGAACTCACAGAATGCACCTTATTGGTTTAGCATTGCCAGTGTTTTCAAAAGATTCTCATTGAGATATAAATGAAATGCTAGCTCTTGGCAGAGATTAAATCTGCTTGGTGATATGCTTGGTAGATACATCAGCCTCCAGGATCCGGAACAAACCTTTCTCAAGCGTATATCATTTCCTCAAGAATACGTGTGCATGGGACCCTGAAAATGAAGGTATTACTTCCTTCCAAGCAAGCGTATTATGTCCTTTGGTGAAAGAAAAGTAACTCAGAACCACACTGAAAGCTCTTTTTAATCAAGACATCTTCATTTCTCTCTAAGACAAGCTTTGAGATTGCCTTATTAAATTTCTGGAAGATGAACCCTCTTCTGGTGATCTCAATCAATAATGTAATATTAGTGTAATCTGACAGCTATTTCAACGCTAGAATGGCATATTACTTTTTGTTTGAACACACATTCATATTCTTCACAATAGGTACAAATTGTTTACAAAAATATTGAAGAAGAAAGAAAAGTTATTACCTTTACTTGCATTTTCATATATTGTTCTTTGACTGCTGTATTCAAAATATCTCAATAAGTTTTAGAGTCAGAGGTAACCTCACAGTTAAAGATAATAGACGCCAGTCCTCATCACAAATGAAAAACACAGTATGGATTTTCATACAGAAGGTACAGTCAAATAAAGGTTTGCTCAAATTAAAGACATTTTTCAAAAACATACTATTAGGAAATAAAGTCTGTAAGAGCAGAACAATACTAGCATTGCTCCAGGCCTTCAATATCTTATAATATTTTTTTCACAGACGACAGATAGCAAAAGTATGGCAGAGTATGGACTAAGACGCTGTATACATAGTTTGTCAATATGAAAATGTGTTTGTTTGGCCTGCTAAGTTCAGAGGTCATATCAATCATGGTGCATATCACCTAAAGTTTAACTTATTGTGGACACTCTGTTGAGGTGATATCAGTTTGAATAAGATTTAGCAATGAGCTAAAACTCTCTAACGGTGTTCAGCCGTACCTTAACACTGCAACGGCTCTCTCTTGGGGCGAAGGTCTTCCAAGCTGGTGAGAAAAATGGAGAATGCTCTGCTCCGGCGGTATCATTAATCACTTTTACTTCTGTGTTTACCTTTCCTGGTTTGTTTCAATTACTCTTAGAGGTTTCCAACTTCATGAGCCATGCTACTGTTTTCCCAGAGTTAAGAAAACTATTGCCTGCTTGAATCATTTGGCAGAAGAGGAAGTAGGCGAAAAGTTGATGACTAATAACCATCCAAAAAAAAAAAAAAGCATTTGTGCACTTGAAGCTTGAATGCCTTCTGACCGGGAAAGATATAGCAAGTGCATGGTGCAGCTTTAGGTGGAAACTAGAAAAAAGACACATGAAAAGACAAATCGCAGTCTGCTGAAACATGAGAAAGAACTGCTGTTTCAGACCGGGAGGGTGGATAGAGGACTCTACACTAGGACGATGTTAGATAAAAACTCTCTGAAGTGGCTTCAAAGCTTAAAAAAAAAGAAAAAAAAGATTGGTGGGTTTCTAAGAATGGCTAGAGAAAAAAAAATGAACGTAAACACTGGAATAAATGGAACATAGGCAGACTTAAGATACTGTGTTAGTCTAGTAAAGAAACAAATAAAAGATCAAAATCACGATCAGCTGTAGGCAAAATTTCTCAGCACAAGTAAGGTCACAAAGTCTCGAAGTGGTAATTTGCTGGACATTGCCAGAAAAGTTAATGTATTGATGCTGTGTGTTTACCAAAGTCATGAGATTAATGCAATTATTCTAAATTTAGTTGAATACCTTTGATGTGGGAGATGAAAATCCTAATAATTTAATTGTGGAGGAAATATTAACAGACACTAACACAAAAGAGCTTTCTTCCTTCATAGATGAAGAAATTCCTTGACATTACAGGAATGGTTCCTCTTCCTGTCTTCAAATATTTCATGGCAGCTGTGTAGAGGTCATTTCTGGCAAATTACACTGCAGAGATTGAACAGAATTTTGGTGCTGACAATATGGCTAAATTACAAGTGATATGATAAATATAAGTAAAATATTATTTGTATTTAACCAAAATAATAGAATTCGTCATTGTCCATCTACATTACTGGCTACAACTTTCATGAAACTCTGGCCAATCAAAATCAAACCCTTTAAAAATACTGTTTGATACAGTATTTGATACAAGGCTACTGCATTGTCCATATTCTTTTGTGTCACCTTATTTCTCTTTCTGTTAATAGTAGGGTTGGCGTCCTTGGTTTTAGTACAATATAAAATATAAAATAAAATAAAATAGCTCTCGACCTTCAAAACCAATTCTTTAGGTTTCTGTTAGGGATGTACATTAACAGCAAGCCAGGAGAAAATCCATTCAAATATCGATACAAATAGGTTGAGATGCCAAACAAATCACGATACAATTGGAGTAGAGTTAAAGAGCCACACAGATGGGAAATCAAAAATTACCTGTATTACAGTGTATAATGTAGCTGTCCATCTGTGTAAACAATGTGCAAATAATTAAACCTAAAAGTATACGATTTATAAAGTTATTGGCTTCTAAAGTAAGTAGTCGACTCTAAATCACTGAAACGAGTCGTTATAGATTTCAAAAACCTTTGCCCATCTCTATGTACGTCACTAGGAACACTTTGCATAATAATCTCCTTATATTTTATTTTTATAATCTTTTAAATATGTTTTATATAAAATAAGATGCTGCGCTACAGCTAAAGTTATATATAGCGCTTCCTTCATTTTTTTATTTCTGCACAGAGAGGTCAAGCAGTGTTGTATCGATCTTCTACTGGTCCCACATCTTCACTTGATGCGAATTCACAGGTCAGAGTTCACCAAACTTGAACTTTGGAACGCAGCGAAATTTGAAATTTTTCGCATGAGCTTGCGTTTCCGGTCTGACGCATTTGCATGCATATGAATGGAAGTCAATGGAACGATAAATGCAGTGTGACTGCCCCATAATGCATATTAAAGTAGTGTTCATAAAGCAGCTGCTTTGTTTACATCGGTAACCCAGGAAACACTGTATCATTCCGGTTCATAAGTGCCACCTGCTGTCAGAAAAGTGAATCTGCGTCTCATTCAGCTCATCTGCTGTTTCCTTCAGATATGTTTTATGTATAATTAAAAATAAAGTCAGAACGTTCTGTTTTTGCTTCAAATGTAGAAATTATACATCTAAATTAGATTAAAAACTACTCATGCTGAATGTATGCTGTATCTTATTTTGGATCCTTAAAATCCAATGGTTGCCTCTAATTTTAAATGGAAAGAGCACAGACAAAACCTTAGTTTGTACATATTAAGAGATTTCTTTTATTTGTGTAACTTGTTTGATTTAGTGTTTATTTTTACTAAAGTTTAGAAACTTGCAGCAATAGCGTAATAAAACAACACATTTTCATTTACTGTATAATGTCTTCAATGTTATATAATGTCTTCAATCTCAATAATAATTGTGAGAAAATCAAATCATGAAATCAAACGAGTGAATCGAATTGAATCGTGATTTAAAGTGAATCGTTACATCCATAGTATCTGTACATGTGGTATACCATGTAGTGGTTCCCAACCATGTGACAAATCTGTTCTCTTGCAGCCATCACTGGCATGCCATCTGACGTTAGAGAATGCCTCCAGATCTGAGGAAATGGCTCTAGATCTGAGAAAACCTCCTCACCTCAGAGGCTTGGAAATTTCATAAGAGCAGAGCTAAACTGATTCCAGCCGAAGCAACAGAATTATTGGAAATGGGAAAAGCGGTTAATGTGGGGACAAATGTTTTCAGTGGGACACTTTCTGTTGTCACAGCATATCTGCAAACAGAACGTCTGAGAAATGCAAACTAAAGGTGCATTAAATTTGAGCATGTGACACCTCCTGAGAGATTTTGTTGGATGGCAGGCCTTTTTCACACTCTGTCAGCAGAAAAATCAGTCTTTGACATTAAATTCTGATACATTGTGTTGCTGAGTGGTTTTAGAGAAACTAGTCTTTTGCCATTAGAGAGATTCACAGCATCACTAGACATGACTGGCAAATCCGTTGCATCTTCAACAGCCATATAATAACCAGCATGCACACCATATGAAAAGAGCTATAATCTATAATTTATCCCTGCTTCCTCGGAGTAGTTGCTCCTTCCTTCAAATGAAGAGCAATGAAAACCAAACAACTTCCTCACACAATATGCAATTGGGGGAAATCAATTCACACTGCCACATATTCACTGATGTATTGTACGGTTATGCTAATTGGAGAATTATGGAAAGATCAGGACGGCAATAACGTCTCAGAGCAGCTAATGAGAAGCATGATTCTGAAATATATCCTGCTTTCGTCAGTGCACCTTGTCTTTTATGATCTCTCAGATATTAGGCAGCATACTAAAGACCTGCGGTAAACACTTTATAAATCAGGCTTTAATAGGTTTAAAACGTTTGACTAAGAGTTCATTATCATCTTCTCTTACTGACATTTTGTGTATGTTGGTGATGACTTTCACTATTAATAGAGCTTTATATAGTCTTTCTTTCCCAATACTACAAGATATATCTCATAATTCAAATATATAATATATGTAATGTGTTTTCTTAACCCTTTAAAAGGCCTTCTGAATTATGATATTTTGGAAAAAGATATATGTATATATTTATTTCTGTATATAAAAGCACCCGAAGTGCAATACACCCGACTTCCATATCCAGTGGTGTCAGCTGAGCTGTTTATTATTATTATTTTTTTATTTAATTTTAATTAATTATATTTTTAATCAGTCTACCATGGGTTAAGGCATTTTAAAAATGATATTACAGTTTTCTTTCAATAAATTATATATATATATATATATATATATATATATATATATATATATATATATATATATATATATATATATATATATATATATATATATATATATATTTATACACACACACACACACACACAATTTAGGCCATATGCCTAAATTGTAGTTTGAAATGATTAGCATTTCAGAATCTTTTACATAATGTTTTTTAAACTACAAGGCAGTATACAGACTGTAATTATATAATGTAACCACATCATACTGCTATCTGAATTATTAGCACAATTTGTACAGTTTCACATACTTAAAAATAACTGCTTACAATGTATTCCATATTGCATTCTGAACACAGCTGGAGGAAAATATGGATCTTGAGAACACACACACACAGGCTAATACAGTACTATTTAAAGAAAATGTGGTTGCATTATTATTTTGCTCATGTGGGTAAGGGGGTCATTAGAAATATCTAATTGCAAAAAGTAGTCTTCTTCAAAAATAAGCAAAGCTTCAGGCAATTCAATCTTACACAGCTGTTGATGAAGAAAAAAAATTAGTCACGCTATGTTCAGTCTGTTGGAGGAGTAAAGGCCACATCCAGTCACAGGGTGTTCACCTCTGCCTCCCACAGTGGGAAATCATTGACAGAGATGTATCACCATCCCATAGTGTTTCACCTCAAACACACACACACACACACACACACACACACACACACACACACACACACACACACACACACACACGCACACACACACACACACACACACACACACACACACACACACACACACACACACACACACTTTCAAATGAGGGTGGATTTTCAACAATGTCACCCCATCCTTTAGAGCAGCAACACAAGTGTGTATGTGGGCTTTAAAACATGATGATTTTCATCTGCTATAGATTTAGTCATTATTTTGTTCATCGAAGCTCTTTGAAGTTGTGTTAACAAGCTAACTCGAACATAGAACCGTGTAAGTCCACTCTAATACAGACTTCACAGCTCCACTGATTCTCTCGCTCATTAGCATGCACGAGGCTGATGTAATACTGTAATCAGATAATGGGGTTTGTGTTTCTCTTTAAAGCTACGACAACTCGGGCAGAAGAGTGGGATGACTTGAAGCTAAGAAGAAGCTGGCATTTTGAACCTGACAGGTGAAAAATGAAGTGTATGGACTCATATAGATGGGTTGAATTACACCTGGAATGCCTTTTGTCTTTTAGACTAAATTTAGTTTCTTATCATCTAATAAACGTTTTGGAACTGTTCACTTGCATCAGGGCTGATTCCATCATGTAAAATCAAAATATTGCAATTGGCCTTATTTATATAAATTGCACACTTGTTTGCACAGAAAGTACTGAAACTTAAAGTTAGATTCCTGAATGCTGTGTAGGGTTTGAAAAAGTCAGACCAACAATGACAGGACACAACGAGCCGTGGCCTCTTAGCTGAATTAAAGGCTCTAGGTTTGCAGCATGGATTGAAAGTGAAATTTGTGTTTTTAAAAGAGGCACCACAGAGCGCGACATCATAACTTGCAGTATCTGAAGAAATTTAGATCCTTTCCCACACTTGTGGTCTTTGAACTTGACCACTTTTCACATAATGTATTTCCTGAAGACCTGACGGGGGAAAATTATGTTGTAATATTTTAAGTAAAGTTTATTTTACACATTTAGATCTTTAATTCTTTCCACGCTCAATAAGTAAGTGTGCCATAATTTATTATAATACATGCACAAAATATATATTTTATAAGTTTGTTCCAATGCCTATATCACTCTAAAGCTGGCACGCACCTGTAAGATATATATCCCAAAATATAAATACAATTTATGTTTGCAATTATATTTTATGAATTTTGTATTAAAATGTTCCAGTAAACCAATCTGTAGTAGAGGATGCCAACATCAAGGTCATGAGATTGTTTCTGTCAAATGCATGTACATATGTGATACTGTAAATGTAAATTGTTTGCACACACATACACACATAGTGAACAAGACCCATTGTAATGCGGACTGGGTATCAGCTCTGCCCTGTGCTTTTAACCACGGGCTCTTGACCTCTGCTGAAAGAGGACAGTCTATTTTCTGGACTAACTAGCAGCAGGTACGGTCAAACATTGTGCGATCACTCTTCTCCTTGGGGGCAGTGAATCTGTCAGTCACTATTGACTGAGCAACCATCACCCCATCCACATCAGAACCATCTTTCTCACACACGCATGCACAGAAATAGCAAGGCTGTCATTCCATCAGGTCAAGGCTGAAATGCGACATATCGATATGCCATGGCCCTTTCACAGGAGACATGTCAAAACAAACCGTCACTCACTGCACTGACAAGACACACTGGTGGCAAGGAAGCCATCAGAGACCTGAATGCCCAAGTCCCAAGAGAGCCTTGCTGTCATATCAAAACAGCTAATGATCAGACTTTGCATGGCAGCATAGAAAATGGGCAACATGCAAATAACATGCTTGTCTTTATTTACAAAAGGAGACATGCTAAAGGTTATTTCCCATGCTGTTTTCTGCCCAATTAAAAAAAAAAAACTGAAGTTTTCAAGGTTTAAACAAATTATATTGAGTTTATATACCAAGTCTTCTGAAGTCATAGTTTTTATGTGAGAAACAGATAAATAAGACATACACTAGTGAAGCTCTCCTTAACAAAAGCATCTTGGACTCACCTCATGTCGTTTTAATGACTTTTAGTCTCCTGCAGAACTCAAATGTAGAAATTTGAAGATTGGTTGGTTTTTTATGAAGAAACCGAAGCTTTCAATATTTGAAATTGTAGTTTTTGTACAGAATGAAATAAAACATCAAATTGTGATACCCAGTGGCTCTCCTTGACAAAAGTAGTTGAACTGTGATGTGATCGATGTGTTTTTGACCAAATCTGCTCAGTAAATGATTTATTGAATCACTCAACCAGATATATGGTGTCTCGAGACTTGAGTCACACATTACGAAATGTTTATGTACAAATCATTAGTTTAAGTCTTTTTTTTACTGAACTGGTTGTTGGTCCGAACACTACCCAACCTAGGCAATTCATTCATGAATAGAGCTGATCTGGTTCAGCTCACTGGATGAAGGATCCAGTCGCAGCTAAGAGAACGTGACTGTTGACTGTTTTAGTGATGGGTCATTCTTGAACGATTCGTTGATTTCGAACAAATCTTTAATATTGCGCATATGCAACATCCAATAGGTTCTGTACGGGAAACAGAAATGATAAGTTCACCAGGTTTGGGTTCGAGTAGTTCGTTCATCATGTTACAGTTTTCAACCTTTTACAGTAGGACATGCGCCCCACCCCCCCAAGTTAGTCTAATTTCACTCGGATACTAACAGGTAAAAATTTTAATTATATTCTGCTGAAATTAACAAAATGAAATTACTTGAAAAAGAAAGGCTACATTCATTTTGCCGAAAGAGATTCGAGTCAGTAAAATGATCTGATCTTCCTATCACTAGAGTGTTTCGCACTTTAAGCTACAGCATGGTTTTCAGAAGAAATGTAATGCTACTTTTATTCATGCTGCTTCTGTGATGCTTTTGCACCCCTCCCCCCATCCCCTTTTTTGCTTCAAAGATTTGGGTCATAATAAATAATTTGACAAGAGCATGGAAAACAGTCCTATGGGTCTGGAATGGTGAGTAACAACAGAATTTCCATTTTTGAGTGAACTGTTCCTAAAAAAAAAAAAAAAAAAAAAAAAAGTCCTGCCTGTTAACCATGGTCCAATGGACTGTCAGGTCTAGAAATGTTTTCCTCTGAAGTTCAAAATAAGAGCTTGTTATCCAAGATAAGAGGTTTTTTTTTATTTTTTATTATTATTATTTTTTTTTGTAATGGTGGAGGATGACCCTTTCATATCCAGTCTGTAAGAAGAAAAATAAGGAGAGAGGAGAAGAAAGCAAACACATTTAGCACTTGAGTCACCTCAACGTGCAGTTATGAGGCTGAGGACTGTAAGTGGTAAACACACTGATAAAACCATTTCTTCAAAATGCCACCCAGAGGCAGTTTCCATGATCACAGTTTCAACACTTCATGAGCCATCTTTAAATACAAGCTACGTGTAGTGTGCTGCCCATGAGAGCGAGCGAGACTGGTCTGTGATCTTAAAAGCACCCTCCCCTCAGTTCTCCAGCAATGATTTTAAAACACCCCATTCAGTCTCAGGGCAAAAGAGCAATAGACCTCAGCTATTGAAGAACCGATCTATGATTTAAAAAAAAAAAAAAAACTGAATTTAGTGTTGTTTCATCAATTTTCATGAAAGATGACAGTGCAGAGCAAGCACTTTCAGTGTGTGGAAGTGATCTTCATTTTGCTTTGGTCACTTGATGTCAAACCCTCAAGAAATTTCATAAACAAAGTGCCTCAAATCTTCCTTGGAGGAGGATGTTTATGAAGCCATTGGTCACATTCAAGTAAGCATTTATGCATGAAAAGTCACAGAGTATCATACTTTCATATTAAATTCCTCTTTTATGGTTATTATTGGGCTCATCAGTCACATTAAATTTTTATTACTATTATTATTATTTTTTTTTAAATAAATTCCACATCAATTGGATTCCTTTGGCTATGAGTTATTTCCTTTTCCACAGAATGAGCCTGATGACAGGAGATAAATAGTCAAAGGAGATCAGCATGCTTTTAGCAGTAACTTGCATTATATTTTCCGCATCTTCACGTGTCATGGGTGAACAGTCCTCATTTGTCATAGAATGACAGGCCCGTAGGCTCCCCAAAGCTAAATGCATTATTAATACTCCTTCCTGCCTGATGGATTCAATGACTGAAAACCGGAGATAAAAGACGCACAGCGATCTTTTCCAAAACACAAGACTTTCTGTCAAGGATGACAGGATGGCAGAGGTCAAAGTGGATCTATGGTTTAAGTTAAAAGGTTAGTTCACCCAAAAATCTACATTATGTCATTAATAACTCACCCTCATGTCGTTCCGAACCCGTGAGACCTCCGTTCATCTTCGGAACACAGTTTAGGATATTTTAGATTTAGTCCGAGAGCTCTCAGCCCCTCCATTGAAACTGTGTGTACGGTATACTGTCCATGTCCAGAAAGGTAAGAAAAACATCATCAAAGTAGTCCATGTGACATCAGAGGGTCAGTTTTTTTCAGTCAGTGTACTGTTTGAGTACATGAATTACTCTGGGATATTGGTTTGTTTGAACTCAGAGGGAGTGTCAGCCACATTAAAAAAGTGAACAGCTTAAGTCATTTGTGGATTAATGCTTATTGGAGATGCGAACCGTTTCAAACTATTCAGTTCGATTAGGTGAACTGGTTCAAGAAGATCCGGTCACATCGAGTGATTTGTTCGCGAACCAGATATCATACACTCCAGTGAAATCTCTCACAACAGACACAGAAGAGAAGACAATGTTGAATAAAGTCGTAGTTTTTGCTATTTTTGGACCAAAATGTATTTTCGATGCTTCAAAAAATTCTAACTGACCCTCTGATGTCACATGGACTACTTTGATGATGTTTTTCTTACCTTTCTGGACATGGACAGTATACCGTACACACAGTTTCAATGGAGGGTCAGAAAGCTCTCAGACTAAATCTACAATATCTTAAACTGTGTTCCGAAGATAAACGGAGGTCTCACAGGTTTGGAACGACATGAGTTATTAATGGCATAATTGTGATTTTTTTGGTGAACTAACCCTTTAAGTGGTTCCAATTTTTTTTAAGTGTTTTTTATTATATATATATATATATATATATATATATATATATATATATATATATATATATATATTAGTGCTGTCAATCGATTAAAAAAAATTAACTAATTAATCGCACAATTTTTAAAAATTAATCGCGATTAATCGCGATTAATCGCAATTAAAAGACTGAAACTTTTTGGATATGTAAATGTAAAATGTAAATAATTAATGTAAACTCAAGACATTTAAATTTAAATTCAAAATATTTAAATTCAAAAATATGATTGTTTATTGGAATTTTTGTTTAACTTGTAACACAGATTTTCTCATGTAAACAACATACCTGCAATAAACCATCAATATCCTCCAAATTAACTGTTGGCTTGAAAGCCATATTTATTACAGAAATAAAAACACAGGCATGTAAGTACCATTTGAATTTCAAAACAATCAATGCCAATGAAAAACAAAAATGATTTCCATGTTGAATTCTAAGTGGACTGCAAAAAAATTCCAAAGTATAGTCATTGCCAGTGCTTTAAGTGGGCCAGTACGCACCAGTAGCCTACTGAGTACCGCCACTTCCAAATATAGCTCTTGAGCGTACCGCCACCTCTCCGTGCGCCCAGAACGTGCTTGTAGCGTACCGGTACGCTCATTTGGACATCTGTTTTAATAGAGGTTTTAATCTTTTACCTGCACCGCCGATTTTCAGAGCGCCCTTCACAATGCAAGCTTCCTAATTCATCCCACCCAGAGCAGAAACTACATTACCCATTCACCCTTAAGTTATACAAGTGAATAGCGCATGTGTCGCTTTTCCCACTGTTAAGTGTCAACAACTCATCGTGGCCGGAGAAGGTGTGTGAAACTCGTTGTGAGTTATACTAAAGCAAAATCTTGAGTATTTATTGTCTGATAAACATTAAAAACTGTCTGCAGAGGTTGAGTCGTCCTGCAGCCCCCGCTGGCTGCTCATTGGCTGCAACATCTTTTTTCTAAGTTCTAAAAAAATACCGTAGACGGCAAGGCACAAATTTAGATATTTATTTATCTAATTAATCTATAGCCTATGCACAAAGACAATATGATCTTTTTGTCCCCTTTTTGTTTTAAAGCTTGATGAAGAGAGAGAGCGCAAGTTGCTGCAGCTGCGAGGAGGACAGTGATGCACGCGCACAGGAGTGATTGACAGTTCGCGGCACTGTGTACAAAAAAATACTCCGCTACACAATTATTTCGTTTAAGCTTATTAACGTTAGCGTTACAGAAAGGTCTGATTTACGCACTGTTACAGTCATTGTTGTTGTTGTTTTTTTTAAACAATGACATTTGAGTTCATGATTTTAATGTTGCTGTTTCTTGTGGCAGACTGAATGAAGAGTAATGTTTCTTGTGGCAGACTGAAGAGTAATCCGGCAGAGTTTTATACTGAAACTTTCCGTCTAAATGTCCTTCCTTGGTCTTATCCATATTTCTTTGCACGTTGAACACACATAGGCCACAACTGGAAATAAAAAAAACTGCAACCGCGTTAATTGCGTTATTTTATTTTAACGCGTTAAATATTTCAAATTAATCGAATGCGTTAACGCGCTAATTTTGACAGCACTAATATATATATATATATATATATATATATATATATATATATATATATATATTTTTTTTTTTTTTTTAACTCACTGCTACAAAGGCAGAATGTTCTCAGCATTTGAACATGTTGCTATGTGATTTCTTACTGGTGCAAGTCAAAAGAGCCCTTCAAGTCCTTGTTCAGACATGCTACAAATTATTATGATTTTTGCCTGCTTTACTCAAATCCATTTTGTTTTATGTAGTCTTAGCAGGAAAAGTCAATTTGTGTATTTATATGACAATCACTGCCTTGCATGGCAAGTGTCTGATGTTCCTGTTAATTTGAAGTCTCTATAAGGCTTGGGTTCCTCCTTTAATGTACATTTCCCTAAAAATGAATAGCACAAATTCTTATTAACACTGGGAAAAAATGTTGTAGGATTTATTGGAATAGTATTTGTTTGTGAAACTGCACAATTTATGATATGTGCTAAACTTTAAATTGGGAGATTATTTAAATCACTATCCCTAATTATGAGCAATGCATATGTGTAAACAATAAGTCAATAAGTTATACTCTATCTGAAGATTTTTTATTTATTTATACATGATTCAAATGAGAACCTAAAACAATAAGACAGGCCGTTAGGCACTGATTGGTTTAAGACATGAATAGAAAATAACATTTATGCTAATGTTTCACAGACGATGAGCTAAGACAATAAACTGGGTGTTTTGGGTGTGCATTTCCTCCGTTTTACTGGGAACTCAAAACTTATCTTACTCATTCTGCAGTGAAGCTCCTTGCAGCCTGCCTATTCAAATTCAATTAAAGCTAGAATTACTCGAAATAATCACATCTGGCAAAACCTCTCTGGTGTTTGATTTATTTAGCTTGATTCTAAGTGGATTTCCAATTTCTGCCGTAACTGTTCATTGGTTTTTCTGTTTTCCGTACTTCCTTAAAGGTGTCATAGAATGCATTGGCACAATATATTAAATTGTTCTCTGATGTTTCCAGAGCGTGTATCCAAAATTTTATCTCAAAATACCCCACAGATAATATTTTATAGCTTCTTGAAATTGCCACTTTTAGGGTATGAGCCAATACACTCTGTGTATGTTACCTTTAAATGAAAATATGCTGATGCTCCGTCATTCTTTTAGTTTTGCAAAGTCTGTGGTTTTCCCACAGAATTGTGCTACTTTAACACTGTCCCCGGGTTTCTTTTCATGTCCGCGGGAGGGTTTTATTGCCTCCCTTGAAGCTTCAAGAGCCCATGCTTGTGGTGTTATGGTGACCGTGTTACTGACCTCACACATCGATTCCAAACGCAATTTTTAACTACCACATTCCTATTCACGATCATTCTGGTAGCACGTGAAGGCAGCATTAGTGAAGACAGGCAGATACAATGGCAGCTTTAGCAACATTAGCCTTACAGAAAGCCAAAAAGCTCTTTTGGAAAATAAAATTTGATGCGTGATGCTTACTTTGTCTGGAGTCCGGACATTTGAACATGAAGCGTTATCGGTATCGATCCCTCTTTCAGAAGCAATCTTTGCACAACTCCAGCACTAAACTGAACCTCGATTGTGAGGCAGTCGAGTCCAGTGTAAAATATTAGCACAAAGTGTAGGACTTTGTGTGTGTGTGTGTGTGGTTAGGACAGTTCCTTCGAAAATAAAATGTAACCACCGTGTCCTCAGTGTTCTATGGAGACTCTGTGTTCGTTGGTGCATCCCAACACACAACACTTTTAACTGCTCTTTGGTGCTGACATTGTATCTCCAGCGGCTACAGCAAGAGAACAGTAATGGCGATCCACAGATTCTCACTCTTTGTATATGGTAATAGGGAAGAGAGCATCACAAATGGGCAAGACTTTCACCATCTATGTCGTCATAGTCTGGAACTGCTTGTGTGGAGAGACTGTTTATGATTTTTTGGGATTATAAAACAATAAGTGAGTGGAGTTTTTGGGACAACTGTGTTCAAACACCTTATAAAAGTGATTTTTGCATTCTATGGCACCTTTAGAAATAAAAGTCTGCATTCCAGAGCAGCTGTCATTGCCATATTTTACATCCTGCTGGTATGTGAAAGAAGCTAATGAAAATATGCAAGCTGTATTCGTTGTTGTTGCTTAGGAAACACATGACACTCAAATTAGACATATTCGCTTCATTCAAGGAAGAAAAACACACAAAACCACTAAAACCCCTTTCAATTACACAAAATTGAGAGAAAAGGTAAATGCTTGCATTTGTGTGTAATGCATTGCTTATATGGAAAGGTAAATTCAATGATTGTTTACTTATTAAGCTTAAGGAATTAACTTATTATTATTTTTATTTTTTTCATATTAAAAAGTTTGAAACATAAAGAAACTAATGGGGCTTTTAGGGAAAAAATACAAAATACAAAATAAATACATGAATGAATGCAAGATTAAAGCATATCGAAGCTGCCATTTTAAAATCATGTGACTGCAACTACTTCTCTCTTTATCTCGGCATGGACAATAAATTATAAATGGCTGAGAGTGAATAGAACATTTTTGAATAAGTAATTACTTCACAACCATTAAAAAAGTACATTCTATATAGTATGAATATGCGTTGCATGAATGAAATCAGAACATGTGCATTGTACAGTAAATGTCATGTTATATCAGCATCAGTTATGCTATAAAATGGGATAAAATAATCTCTGCACAAGTAGTAGGTCATCTGGGTACTTTTTAGCTACTGTTTTATGAATACTGTGAAAAATCTTTTCACATACTGTTTTTTGCCTACTATAGTAGGTATGTACGTGAGTAAATGTACAGAGATGAAGAGTAAACCAAAAAAAGAGACAATAATATGTAGGCTATTAATAATACTGAAAAGAGAACAGAAAAAAAAATAAACAGAAGGATTTACAGTAAATTATTGTAAATAGTTGAAAGAATTGGGAAAGTCAAACGACAATATACAAAACGTTTTAAGACCAAAACTTATTTATAGACATTATGGAGCTTTGCCCCTTTTCAACACTGTGCTTGTTGTATTCTGTCTTCCGGTTTGTATTTCCACAGCATGATTTATTCCGCTCCTTTTAAAATTTTCCCAGTCCACTGACATTTGTTATGACATCCGCTTCAAACATTACAATGCACACAATCACTTTCGTTAACTCTACAATAAGTAAATCAATTTCACCAGCTAATTACTCTTTGACAGCAATATCATAGAAATATACAGCAAAATCGGAAGTTCAAAGACAACATTATAAAGATGGCTGCACATTATTTGTCAGAATAATAATAAAAAAGAATCATGCTGCATTTTAAGTTTTTTTTTTTGTAGTTGGAAAGAGTCATGCAAAGAAAGAAACAGAGAAGAATACGTTCAGAAATATTCTGTATAAGAGTATCAAGACGGCTGCGGTATCGACCAGTGCAAAAAAAATAAAAATAAATAACATAACATTTAAAAAAATAAATAATAATAAACTAAACATTTTGGTAGTCTTAAAAGGTTATTTCACACAAAAATGAAAACAATTGTCCATGTTTTACTCACCCTCGAAGCATCCTAGATGTGACTTTCTTCTTTCAGACGAATCCAATGGAAATTATATAAAAAACGTCCTTGCCCTTCTAAGCCTTTCAGTGGGGTTAGCAGGTGTTTGTTGTCAACAGTTCAGAAGTTCATGAAATAAAGTGCGCGCATCTGTAATAAAACGTCTCTTTCACAGCTCCATGTGGTGAATAAAGGCCTCCGTAATGAATCCATGTGTTTTTATAAGATAAATATCCAGATTTCAAACGTAATAAACACGTTTTTCTCACTTCTGGTGACTGTTGGGACATGGAAGACGTGCAGGCGGAAGACATCAGCGTTGCATGGTTAGTGACAAGCACGAGGAGATATAACAAAAACAAAACACTGGTCACAAATTAGAAGCACAAAACGAGGATTTCGATATAAGCCAAGTGGAGAGTGGTTTTCCTTTGCTAAAGTAAGGAAACTTTGTTTCCTTTTCTCCTACATTTCCCAGATGTCCGCACTGCACATCTTCTGCTTCCCACAGTCACAGATGTAAGAAAAAAGTGTTTATAACGTTTGATGTCTGGATATGTATCTTACAAAAACACACGGATTCGCTACAGGGGGGCTTTATTCACCCCCCCCCCCCCCAGAGTCGTTTGAGGGATTAATTTATGCATAACAGTAACATATTAATTAATTGCATACAAATCATTCCTATGCATGCATTTTTTAAATACAATCTTCTGAAAATCTGACAAAATCCAACCGTGTTGCATGCACTGCATGCACAAATAATGTTAGTTACAGCAAATGAATGTTACAGTGGTTTTGGGCAGCTCATGCCGCATCCATCAGTGTGGGTGAGAAAACAACCCAAGACATGAGCCTTTTCCTTTGTTTCTTTGAGATGGGGTCAAAATCAATGTTCTTGCAAAACGTCTTGTACCTTCCTATTGAATCAGACACAGCGGATGAAGGCAGTGGCAGTGGAGATCGATCAGTCTGAGTCAGTACAGCTAACAAATTTTACCGTCTGCTGAGAAAAGTCTCTCTGAAATGAACTCATGAATGATAGTAGGTGTCAATTAGCACGTTAAATTCTCAGTTATGCACATCTCCAAATTTAGCAAGGTTTGAACCCGTGTGAAATTCATTTCATGCATGAATGACAAACAACTCTACTTTTCACAAGCTGTTAGATGCTAATGTCTGCCTTGTGGATTTACAGCGGATTTAATACAGTAGTGAATAGCATATAAGTCTGAGTTTCTATTCAGCTTTCAAGCCTTCAGGGGAAACCCATATATATAGGACTATGGGTATATATACGAAGGACTATGGGTTTGGGATATAATGCAGACCAGATCTGAACCAGCACCTATGTAACCATATCTGACAGCAGAGGGTAAAGACTTATTTTCTGGGTGCACGAAATGATACCCTCGCGGATGCCTTCAGTGATATCTGGCCTTTTATAACATGACCTGGTAGATCTAAATGTCACTGTCTAACTGAGTGAATTATGTACACTCTACTCAGTCAGGTTTAGGTTTATTGGTATCGCGCTTTTCACAAAACACATCATTTACACAACTTAAAAGACTCTTATACTATATTATGATCTTTTGTTAAAAAAATAATAATTATCAGTGTTATTAATATTATTCATGTTATATGTTAGGGGAAAACAACAGTTAAGTACTTTAGATCAAGCTTCTATTGCTTGTTCCCTCTACACAAACCAACCTGACCCTAATTCATGGAAGTGGTACATCCTTAAATACTTCAGGTTTAAAACAATTCAGGTTTGGCCAATGGTATATCACAAGGAAGTAAGCTATATTTATTATACTGTGTGAACAAATCTTAAATAAAGACTTTAAATCAAACATATGTGTATTGTGGTTATTTATCATCGCGGCTAATGTTAGCCAACACTTTGTGCATACTACAGTACAATAAACAAAATACACATCGTACCCTCACATATCTTAAACACATAATACACAATACATTCGAACACTCATTATACAGGTCTGTGTATACATGATGTCAGTGCTGGCAAACAGACCATGTTAATGATGCGTGCAGTGTGTGTGTGCTAGAGATGGTGTATATACGTGCATAAAGTCCATTTATGATCACATGGTTGCTGCGTGACATTATAGTATTGTAATGTTTATTACTTTTGACTGCCCCCTCCAAATATTTCTTTTAAGCTTTATTTTCATTTCAATTTCATAATTTTAGAACTTATTAAATTGAACTTATTTAAATAATTATCAGGGCAACTAATGTTCATTTTAAAAAAAAATCTCAAGTTTTTCATCTAAAATGTGTATTTTTATTTATTGTTTTGTTTCATTTACCAAAAACTATTTTAAGTTGTTGTTGTAAGTAAAATTAAACATTAAGTAAAAATTATTTGTTTGCCAATTAGGTGGATGCATTTGAAAATGTTTTTTTTTCAGCAATTTCAACGTTTCTAACGTTTCAACGTCTTAAATTATTATTATTTTATTTCAGGTTCAGGTTTTTCATCTAAAATTTGCTTTCATTTCAGCTTTGTTTCAGTTAGCATTTTTTAATAAATAGTTTTATTTGCATGAAGACCATCTCTTTAGGCTCTTTTGAAAAGGCAAAAAAAAAAAAAAAATTCTTAAATGTACATGATATACGCAGTTTATTGAGGACCAGCAATCTCCACAAGAAAAGGCAAACATTCACCTTATTCATTTCCCAGTTAAGTGAATACTAAACTATTGTTGCTTTTACATGAAGATGGATACAATGAACGAGTAATCCAGTGAGTCTTTTATTACATTTCCATTTCTTTTATTATTATTCATCGGGACACGCTTTCATACATATGATGAAATGTTTATGAATCACAGAGTGCAAACAGTAGAGCCTAGAGTAATTCCAAGTGTAAAGGAGGTCACGACTGAAATACCACTACTTTCTCTTCTGCTTGCTTGCACCAGTCTAACTTCATTTGTCTTCATACCACCATTTATTATAATGACTGGCTTGGAGGGGGTCTGTATTTGTTTCTTGACATGCAGGTGGGTGGCTCATTCTCAAAGGTACAATTTATCCTGGCACTCAAGGCTTGGGTTCCTCCCAGTGAGGTCATGTTGTTTTCTTAGATCTGAGAAAGTAATCTCCCATTGTTTCTCTTCTATAAGCAATTCCATTCGATCAGGTGGAAAACTAGTCTCAGATACGACAGCTATGGGGAAAAGATGCAAATAACAGTACTGAATCATTGAAGTTTTTCAGGCATTCTGTCACTTCTGTGACTTCTTGCCTTCCCAACAGCTCCCATGATGTGTGTGTGTCATTAGGACTGCCTATTAAACATGTCATCACAATGGCAGCACCAGAGCAGCTTGTCTCTTTGGTTATCACTGAAGCATATCCACGCTAAGACTGTGTGATGGGGTCCCTCAGCTCAGCGAACGCTACCGACTGCATCATATTCGGCTGCCGTTAGCATTAGTCTTTAATGACACGGGCTGCCGATGCCTTTTAAAAAGAACACATACTAATTTTAAACAATTAGCAATCTGTCTCATGTCATGTGCTGAAATAGTGTGGGTGGATTGAATCAATCAAACATGGCTAACTCATACTGATTTGAGCCATTTTTGGTATCAAACCAAGTGTTATTTAAAATTGTACACATCTGGGGATTTCAGCAAGCAAAACCTCGAGTAGAACAATGCAGTGTTTTAATGTGGCACGTTTTAAGTGAAGCAAACGAGAAATATTCTCCCCAGAGACTTCATGGATCATGAAAGTAGTTTGTTCCAGCTAAGCACTTTAATTAATTAATGATTAATTAGTGTTGATTTAACTATAAATTTAATCCAGATTTGGAAGTTAGGCCCTCTCCTCTCTTGGCCGTCAGTATGTGTGTGAGGGAGAGAGACAAAACAGAGGAATCCTTTTATTTGGTCTGATAAAACTGACAATTTAGTTTCATTTAATAAAGTATAATGTAGTTGATAAATATAATGCCGATAATCAGTTTGTGAGACTTGATATTACACTACAGCAAGTAGTAATGCTATACATTATATTTAGTATATATATATATATATAAAGAAATAAATAAATAAAAAGGTGGGTAATGCTATGGTGATGCCATATCTATATCTATCTATCTATCTATCTATCTATCTATCTATCTATCTATCTATCTATCTATCTATCTATATATATATATACACACACACACACACACACAGAGCTGTGCATTCCCAAGTTACTGAGAATAGTGTTTCCATACATGTTTACGTATTTTATTGTGGTGTTGTATTTTGAATGTATGTAATTTCTGCATTTTGGATCAATTAGTGTACATTTTGCCTTTTCAAAACCATACCATTCCCCTGAATTGAATAAAAAAATAAGATTTGAACCAAAACAAAATAATGTTCGAACAAAACATTTTGGTCTAAAATGACTAAACAGTTGATAAATTCTCGCATACTTGTTTTAAATATGAGTGTTTGTCATATTTTATTTTTTGCCAAAACACAAAATTGAATGTCATTCGGGGTGCCATAATTAAAAGCTTCAACTTTAATATAACATATTAACAATATTACATTCAAAACAGAGCTGTTGGGTAATGCTTATTTGTAGACCATCCTGGAAAGTTAACACATATTTTGTCTTGCAAAATAAATTACATGGTGCAATTCATAGTTTGCTGTGCATTTTCCTAATCTGCTAACAGGTTGGCAAATACAAACTAGGCTACAACTGTTTTCCAATTTGTGTCCTTATTTAGCAACTCAGAATTCATGTCTGAAGTATGAAATTCAAGAAACAAAAACGTGTAAGTCTGTTCAAGTAATGCTAACAACAAACTTATTTTACCCGAAACATCATTAGGAAGTTCCCGAGGGAAACCATGGCTCAAAACTGCCAATTTTCATGTTGTTTTTAGTACTGCAAACTGAACAGCTCTATGAAACACATGCAGTGTTGCTCAGAGCCAGGTTTATTATAACTTGGAAGTCCAGCAAAGCATCAGTTAGCCAAGGGTCTCAGCGTCTAAAGTCCCCTTTGATTTGAAGGAGTGTGTGTGGGTGTGTGTACCTGTGTAATTACACTCTTTGAAACTTCAAAACATCCTGTTATTTGCAGGGAAATATATAAATAAATAACAAGCCTTGCAATTAAATGTTACTTCCTCAGGTTATTTTTGGAGGACATGAGAGGGAAATGCAAATTGTGTTTATGAGTCCCTCGATTGTATATATGTATATATACAGTTATCCCCTTGAGGATAGGTACTCGAAAGTAAGATGACAGTGTGCTGGCAGCTATTAAGAGTTTTATCTGCTATGTTACACCACCTACTGTGACAAAATTAAAACATAATGAGTTAATATCTTCATGGCTTTTATTGAGACTATGAGTCATCTGCATCATAATGCTCATGTGATGCAACACCCGCGTCTGAACCACGTGCAACTTGATGGAGAGATAAATCCTCTTGAAACCTCTTTACTTTAGGGGCCGTTCACACTGACAGTCATTGCTCTGGTTTCAGCTGTTTGACTGTGGTATCCCATGAGCTCCACCCTCTGCTTCCATTGGTAGGCACCACAAATAATTTCTGCTTATTTGCATAAATTGAATGCTCATTGCAAATAACTGGCTTTAGGTCTCTGTGCAACAGCAAACAACTGTTAGTGTTGTTTTTTAGATGTTTTAACAGGCATTCCTTCTAAACTGATGTATCATTATCTACACTTCCATTGGTTGGTTAATTGCTCTTCATTTGCATAAAGTTGCACATGTTCTCAAAAATGACTGACTCTGGCAACTGTAAGATGGCATGAATAGGTTGAAATTCAATCTTTTTTCTTTCTTTTTTTTCTTTAAAAGGGATACACCATAAGGATGTGCTGTTTTTTAGTTTTTTTTCAAAGCGTAAATACACATAGAAAACATATCCTTGAGGCACGGCTGACACAGAAGAGCATATGCTGCCTGCGTTCAGCTCATATTCTGAAAAATGGCACTACAGTTATGAAGAGAGAGACAGAGTTGACAAATTGTCGAATACAGTTTTATTCGCGTACAAAATGTATTGTCGTCATAACGTTAAGGTTGAACCACTGATGGCAGATGGACTATTCTGATGATGCTTTTCATACTTTTCTGGACCTTGACAGTGTATTTTTCTTGGCAGTCTATGGGACAGTCACTAGCCCAACCATCCAAAATATCTTAAATTGTGTCTCGAAGACGAACAAAGCTTTTGCGGGTTTGGAATGACATGGGGGTAAGTGATTAATGACAACATTTTCATTTTGGGTTGGAGTATCTCTTTAAAGCTGGGTACATGATTTTGGCCATCTGAGAAACATTTTGAAAATGTGATAAAAAAAAATATATATATCTGATCCTAGGCCAAAATCTGCAGTCTTTGATCGCTAGATTGATATGTTTGCAAACAGCCAAATAATAACCATTGTGATTAGTAGTAACCTACAGTGCAGTGTGGCTTCTCCTACAAGTCAAGAACCATTAGGAGCACAGAACTTTAGGAAACTTTATGAACAAAAATGGTGTCATTATTTGCCCTCATGTCGTGCCAAACTTGTATGACTTTTTGCAGTGGAACACAAAAGAAGATCTTTTCAGATATTTTCCTATATTTATGTATTCTTTAATAATTGCACTGTCCATGGAGCGGACCTGACTCACATTTCACTGCTGGTTATATATGCTCTATATAATCATTTTTGTGACGAATACAAATCTTGAATCTTGAACCTGCATGTGTTGCTACTGTATTTATCTGTAGAAAAGATCCGTCCTAATTACCTTTGTCTTCTGTCTGTTCAACAACCTGCAAAATCCATCTTTTGAAGTACGGCAACAAATAGAGACACTGAGGTAACGGGGAGCAGGAGTTCCTTTTAGGTATAAATGAACGGTGAAGAAAAAGAATGGGGGGAAAAGTACAAATTGAATTGCCATCTCTTCTCTGCACAAATGAAGGATGAAGTGGTGGACGCTAATGTCCTTCGACAGCTAAAGACGAATTACTGCCAGCCTGTTCTAGTTCTGATTTGATGCCAAATATCCTCTTTTCATATTTGCTCGAAGCTACTAATTCAACTGAGCGTCAACAACAGCACTGTTATCAACACTATAATGTCTAGCTGTGCAGCACCACGTGCTTACGTTTGTGGGGCACATGAAAAATGGATTTACTGTGGATTATAAATCATTATAAAAACGTGCAAATGATAATTTCTCTATTGAATCGATTTCCAAATATACACCACACACCATGTGCATTGATACACTCAACAAATTATTTGGGGGAAGTCGTGGCCTAATGGTTAGAGAGTCGGACTCCCAATCGAAACGAAAGGTTGTGAGTTCGAGTCCCGGGCCGGCAGGAATTCTGGGGGCGGGTGGGGAGTTCATGTACAGTTCTCTCTTCACCTTCAATACCATGACTTAGGTACCCTTGAGCAAGGGGTCACCATACTTGGCTGAATGTCACGTCACTTTCATTATTTTATTAATTGAGATTTAAATATAGCATTAGCATATTTGAAGTAAACATATTTTTGCTCTTAACACAAAAAAGGCTTAGGTGCCTAAATTAGGCTGTGTTACAGACGTCAAATGGCGAGATAAATTATTTGATCTTACAATCACTAATTAAATGCTCTTTGAAAAAAAAAAAAAGTTTTAATGAAGTAGATGTGCCAATAAATGTGTATTAGAAGCTTGCAGGCATTGGCTGACATTATTGTCTATGATGACAGCTAATTTAGATAACATCCTTTAAGGAAATATGCGGCTTTCAAGAAAAATGTCATGGACGTGATCACCCAGTTCTCTTGTTTGAAGTTCAATAAATATGTTAGTTCTGATATCGGAACAAATTTAATTGGATCGGTGGTAGCATAGTTGGTTTTAATAAAGAAAATTACAAGCCCCTTTCACGACCCAGCTTAAATAAAAAGGGGAAAAATCTAATATTTGAATATTCCTTCACAGATTTAAAATGAGAGCGAGAGAGAGAAGGGGAGAAGCCAGTTACAAGGAAGAAAAAAAAGCGACTGAAGGGGACAAAAAGAGGACACTATCTGCTGAGGGATGCACGATGGCCTCAAGAGAGGTATCATAAATGGCAATAACAAATAACAGCCGCGCACACACACACACACACACACACACACATAGAATAATGCACGAACATACTCCCCACAAAACATTCAGGATACAATCCTAAATTTGCAATTAAAAAGGAAAACTGGTCATATAAGCAAGAAAACTATTCATTTGACTTCAATGGACAGATCACACAGTGCATGGCAGTGGGTAATAGTTTAGTTTATTTATCTTAGGTCACACATGCAGTGCTTTACATTTAAGCTGTAGTTTAATTCATCCATGAAACCCCAGTGGAACGACATCTCTTTTTTCCCACGGCATGATCTTATTTAATCAGGAAGCTGAAAAATAGTGAGAAGGAAAAAGAGAAGAGTGTGAATGATGAAATGGTTGCTGACTGGAAGTGACGTCACCGTCTAATCATTATGAGTATAGACCTCTAAAGACTGAAAAAGGTAATTGGCCGGAGTCTCTACAATTACCAGCAGCAACCACAGTTGCTGTACATTTAATGCATTTTATTTGATTCATTAGCTAGCTATTCTGCCTAGGCTGATGTACATGAACGCTACAGCAAGTAAAAGGAATGTTCCAGTTAGAATACATTTCAGTGCTTTTAAAAGGAATCTGTTATGGAAACAAAACATTCTTGTTTACTTCCATCCACTGACTCATTTTTCATTCAGTGAAGCTTGTGAAGACTTTGCTGGCTTTTCTTTCTCCAAACACTGACTATATAGCAACATATCCTTAGTTCAACTTACTTAAGAAGCAAAGTAAACCCCAAAAGTTGACTGCTAAAGTGAACTTTTTAATTAAAGAAATGTTTTTTTTTTTTTAATGATCAAAATTTTATTCACTAAACAAATCAATGAGCAGTCAATGAATGCATCAGTGAGTGAAACTTTTTTTTTTTCTTTGAAAATTTAATCCAATGATGCAAATTGTTTAATTGAATTTTTTTTTTTTTTTGTGGGATAACAAAAGGTATAATCAACAGATGCTGCAGAATCAAGAATATTGCTGTAAAAGTCAAAGCAGAGTGATACATACAAATCTAAGCTAAAGTTATATTAGAAGGACAAATACTTAAATACAACGAGAGTGAGTTTCAACACTGATAGATCTCACCTGTAAGGATATCCATGATATTTTGATCTGAAGATGGACAGAAGAAAGCTAAAGAAGAACACCACTAAACCAAGTCCAACAAGACAGATAACTGTAAGAAAAAAAAAAGCACAGTGAGTGACACTCTATTAATGAGCTGAATAATGCTTACATTGATTAAACTTAATTAGTATGCTGCAATGGTATTATATAATAGGATTAAGCCATTGGTGAAAAATCGCTTTTCATGAACTTTGATCTAAGAGCTAATCCCAAAAAGCCATCTTAAATTAATCCATTACTAATGAATGAAACAATAATCGCTACTTAAATGCTTCTAAAACATGCTGAATCAGCAGCTTTGTCCCTTAGATAAAACGGTGCCAAAAATCTGATAACCTGCTGAGTCACGTTATAAAGTGATTTTAAAGATTAGTAAATGAAGCCATAAATATTGTGCTACTGGAGAAAAAAAAAATAAAAAAATAAAAAAAAAAAACAGCTGATTTTATGAAGGGAAATAAAATAAACCATCTGCATAAATACTGCAGCTCCTCAATATCCTTTGCACAGTATTCCTGGAGAATTTGCTGATTTTAGCATGCACATGTATAATCACACCCACTTATGCACTGCTGACAAATGCAATCTTTATTGCATCCAAGAGAGTCAGGAAATTCCATCTTCAGCCTTCTTTTTTAGATTGTGGTGAAGAACTCTGATTGGAAAATGCAACTACTTATTGAAGGCTAGGTCACATTCTTAAACTAATATCTGGTTGTAAAATGATAACCTATACTTAACATTTATCAAGTCTATGGAATTGCATTGAAAATTGTATATTTTATTTTCTTATTCCAAATCTAAAACTCACTTCCAAAACTCACCAAATCTATTTTCAAACATCAAATCTAGAATTTCATAAGCTGTTCGTGAGAAGAAGATTTTAAAGCATTAATTTACCAGTTTTAAAATAGTGACAAATAACACTGCAAGTGGAAAACATATTGATCCTTCACGCTTAAGGCCTCGATATACTCAAGTAAAGTTATTTTTCATTCTTCGGTTAGCAAAAATTCCACCACCTCCCACGATGCTGGAATGAATATGTTAAATGAATATGTAAGTGAATAAGTGCTGCACACTTTACTGTCAATAACAAAATAGACATAAAACAAATATGGCAGTGTTGAGAAAACAGCAGTTAAGAAAGCATCTGATCACAGCGATGTGGATATCGCACAAGCTCTGCAATTATGTTCTCCAGTCAAGTCTCATCATGTTTATTTATATAGCACCTTATATATCCAGATGGCTTTAAAGCAAGCACCTTTACAATATTAAACATGAATGAGCAGTATGAGTGTTCTGCTTTCAATTACAATTACTACAATTTTTACTATAAAGCAGTTTTCCAGTGTGTTCATGTTTTTACTCACATCTGACCTAATTAGACTGAACAGAATAAATGATCTGGAGAAGAGTTAAATTATTTTTGATTGGAGAAGATCCAACCAACAGGAACCATGTAATCTTTTTTATGTAAACTTGGAACCTGGAAAACTTTGGCAAGCTGTTTCAGACTCCCAAACAATTTTTGGTGTTTTAAGAAACTTTGGTGTCTTTACGATTATTACAACATAAACAGAGATCACTAATAAGGACTAATAAGGTCCAAAAAAACAAAACAAACAACAACAACAAAAAAACTACCAGAAGACTACTTGTTTCCACAGGAGAAGAAAAAAACAACAACCACAGACAACATTTAACTGGAGACCATTTAGAAGTTGTGCAATCTATTCAGAGAAGGTGGGAGCCTGTATTAAAGGCAAAGGGTGATAAAACACCATAATAAAAAATCAAATATTAAAATTATTTCCCAGGTGTTTACATTATTTAGTACAGCCCTTGTAGATATATTATCCTTGTACAGAGAAGAAAATCCTGGGTCGTTTAAAAGCACAGTATGGTTTCTAAAGTCTGAGTGTGTCTCTCTGTGTGTGTGTGTGTGTGTGTGTGTGTGTGTGTGTGTGTGCACGCAAGAGTCAGTGTGTAAGTAGTAAACATATTAAAGAGCGAGGCAGTGGCAGCTGCTGTTTAGCTGAATGAGAAGCTAATCAAAGCTTAATCAAAGTGTGTTAACCTCCTCAAAAGAGGGGCACCTCCAATTACACCACACCGCCAGCACTGTTCCTCTCCAGATTAGTCATCCAGAAACACCCTCTTATCCTGGGATCACACACTCAGAATACACACACAGTGAGCTTTTAATTTAAAGTTTCAGCATCTAATGAACTTCCCCAAAGACTTGTTTTCAAGGCTTCATGCAACAACGTTTACTCTGAGACCTTGATGTTCTCGAGCCTATTATCATTTCCCTGACACGTAACAAAAGCCTTCCCAGAAGACACTCGGCAGTAGCCGCAATAGAACTCTGTATTATACAAAACTGATGAGAATGACTGACTGTGATGTGACATTTAAGAACTGCTAAACATTTACTTTCAGGGTCGTCTGTGTCACAGGGTAACTAATGCATTGTTGCGGAATAACGGCGCACTGGTGCAATCACATTTGACTGGATGGAGCAGCTTGCCGTAAATGTTTCTGCGGGGGAGTGGTGTTTGAAACTAAAGAGTCGCTACTCTGACAATCTTCATTTAGCATCTTCCTATTTTAAATGCTTTGAGTCTGTGTTTCCATGACAACCGCTGGGTTTGATCAACCACTCGCTGTGCAAGTATTCTTCTTCTGCATAGTAGTAATTAACATTTTAAGTCACCAGAGGTTTATTTTGCAGCCTGTGCAAGTGTACTTACTGAAGTAAAAAATGTCCAAAATTCTATTAAAGTAATTGTTCACCCCCAAAAGATGACATTTAGGTTATTTGTTTCATACAGTGAAAGTCAATTGGATCCAAAATTGCTTTAGACCCCAAAATATCTGCTTTTTTGGTTTACGTACCAAACATCTGGACCACCTACTGTATCTGCTGCCATTCACTAGCCTCCTGTAGTGAACAGTTTTAAAGCACATCTGTTTACCTTGTTCTTATACTTTATGTACACAATGCTTGCCAAATTAATCTTTCATTAAAGTTTTTGTTGAAGAACATTGAAAACTGTCACTCCACGCTAGGTTTTGCACTGGTTTTTATTGATTATTTTATTATTTATGGTGCAGCGTACAATATATTGCCTTTATGACGATGAGCCTAATTCAATACTCCAACTGCTTTCTTTACCAATGCTAGTGCTGTATAATGGGCTTTTTCCTCTAAACTGTCTGTCCCAAACAGGGGCTTGTATATGTTGTGAATATACTAGGTTTGCCGCACATTTTGTATATACTGTAAGCGGAATGTAGAATGCGCTAGTAAAGAAGCCTAGCATGAGAGCTATTCTGTGTACATGTCTTTATGTTACGATTAATTCAACGTGAGCACGGCATGTTTCAAAATAAACTTGGTTAAGTGATAGTTTGGATCTATGACAGTTTCGATTTGTGTCATTTATGGTGTTTAAATCATACCTGTAGACTAAAATTTTGGAGGGGAAAGTGCTCAGTATATTGCCTGTAATGAGATAGTGTTTTCTTTAAATGTAAAGGCTATAATTCTACTGCTCTAAAAGCACCACCCTCTGGCATAGAGTGAATTTGAATATTCACTTATTTTAAGTAGAACAGTGCTGTAAACAAAAAAATTCTACATTCAACAAATAATTTTCAATAAATATATATGCTCCATTGCAGCAGCTCAGTACTGTAAATACAAGATATTTTTCTTTGATAATGCAGGGAACCACTGGTTAAACATAAATACTGTAACAGCGATGAAAATTTTTTGTGAAATTTTGCGCTTTTTTTTTTTTTTGCTGTTTTTTTTTTTTTAGGAAAATTGTGACATATTATACCCCAGAATTCTTCATTCAGTGGACTACTAGTAAAATTTATTAACATTTGGGACCAAAAATTATTCAGACACTATGACCTGACCATGTTTTGCTTAAGTATTATCTGACATTATAAAGATAAATTTGTTCTGACACAGTTTAACTGAGTTCTTGTCATAATTTATTACCATTTTCCGAACTATCACAAATAAACTGTGATAATGTGTGAAATGTTGAAGGTGTCTGAATAATCTTTGGTTTGGCTTTAGGTCTAACGCAATTAACATAAGCAAAACAAGTGCAATGCACGCACACATTTGTATTGGTGTAGAATGAGAGACATATAACCCATGGGCGTAGAATATGCGGGGGACATGTTCACCCCACTTTTAATAAAACATTCAGCTATTACTGTAGCTAAGCTGCATAAAAAAACAGAAAAGCTTTACACCAGAGCTTAATTTGTAAATTGCAAGGTCCTTGAACAAAGTGGGGTAACAGATCCAGCAATGTGATTAGAGGAGGAAAAGGTAACATTCATGCAATTACATTGGTGGAGCAGTTTAAGTGATAACCGTGCATCAGTTGCTTTTATTAGGGTTCGTACGGTCATAAAAAAACTGGAAAAACCATGAAAATTTAAAACAGCAATTTCATTTCACAAATCTATAATAGTTATATTTAATCAGGTCCTGAATTTCAGTGGTGGATTGTCTGTAAATCACACAGGGGCACCTGCAGATTTTATTTAATTTTATTTTTTGGAGGAACAAATGATCAGAGAGAGCAGAACGAATGTCACTCGTTTTGAACAAAAAAAATTTAGAAATGTAAAAATCTGCATATTAGAATGATTTCTGAAGGATCATGTGACACTGAAGACTGGAGTAATGGCTTCTGAAAATCAGCTTGGCATCACAGGAATAAATTTCACTTTAAAATATATTCAAATGGAAAACAGTAATTTTAAATTGTGATCTCATAGTAGTTCTGTTTTTACATTACTTTTGATCAAATAAATGCAGTCTTATATAAGGTTGTTATATCAAAGCCAACTTTGGCGTTTCTTTAGAAAAGTTACAAAAAAAGTTAATGATATAAATGCTACACAAATGACTGAATCGAGCTTAAGTGTAGTTCTGGCAGACCATGGCGTGACAGCCAGCCATTATCTGATGCTCAACTGATCTGTAACTACTCCCATTACCATTTAAGCAAGACATTAAAGCTCATCTATAGTAGAGTCTCTTGCCTAAGTCTGTCAGAAAGATGCATGCTACGACAGCTTTTCAGGGACTATTCTATTGCACAGACACTCACTTGAGTCAAGAGAGCTTTTCAAACGCTTATCTATCACACAGACAGGCGCTCACCCATCCTGCATCACCAACTCCTCCTAAAGCAGGCACGTGATCGATTACTTGCTTGTTTACAGAGATACCTCTTATTCTATCTGCTCATTGTCGCTAGTATTGTCCTTCTACCACATGGAAGTGTACCTAGGACAAAAGTTGTTTGAAACGCAAAGGGCGGTCACACCAAAGCTTGATACATATATGCATGACACACACATCAGTCAGAAATTATTACTCTAACCCCATCACAAAAATTAGTCAGTGTGCCCATTTTGTGTACCTCCAGTGGCTGAGAGAGGCTCACCCAGCAGTGCCTACAGAGCAAACATCTTCCTCAGCTGCAGGGTCTTCTTCCTCCTCCTCTCACACATCAAGGGAAGTGCTTAGAGTTGGGCATGCAACCTTTCTCTTGTCCCCCTTTCATTACGTATACTCTATTCATCTTCAGTCCCTTTCTCCATAAAATGACCTTTCGCCCCCCCAAACATCTTTGAGACTGACTGATGAGATTATAATAATGTAGATTCATATATGCATAATGGGCAATTACAGTGACAGGTGTAGGGAAAGCCCAGTGCTGGGCAGACGAGGTGCCACCGCCGGTTTAATTTTCCGCTGTACTAACGTGACCTCTGACCATGCCACAGCCCTGGCGTGGCAGATGATGGCCGCGGCAAATTTGGGTGGTGTAGGGGGAAATGTAAGACAGAACCTCTGGAGAGAGGAAGTCAAGAAGGTGTGTGTCGCTAAACCAACTTCTAATGTGGGCTTTATGAAGGTTATAAATCATTTTAAAACATTCACCTGTCTAGATGAAGTTTAATCTTATATAAAAATATTTTATTGTGAAACCCAAGATTTGCATTTGCTTGAGGAAATACCAGAGCTTACTGCAGGATTTAGGCTTTGGTTCTGTGTAAATGGAATGCACATCAGATCTGCTTTAAGCATGGCTAATGCATGAGAATCACATAATGCGACACCATCTTTGAGGAATAAAGATGGCTATAGATGATTAGGGTTGCACATTTTGGGGTTGCCAATCAAATTGATCCATGATTCATATGTATATGTTTTAAATATTACAAACTAATGTATAAAACTGCAATTAGTTAGATGTATATGATTAAATGATTTAAATGTTAGATTTCTAGATTGACAGCTAAGAATTTGCAAGATTTATAATTTAAAGGAAACACCAAATCACAATCAAAAAAAAGCTTATCATATTCAAATATTACTTCAATATTCAAATATTACAATGGCATGAACAGTGTTTTCAAGTGTATGCTCTGTCAAAAAGCTTAAAAATCAGTATATAAAAATAGCAGAAGTTTTTAATACTAAGAGCTGTAGTTAAGTGATTCTAAAATAAAATAAAATAAAATAAAATAAAAATGATATAACTACTTTAACAATTTGCTGGGTTTTGATATGATTCAAAAGTTGTTGTTTTTTCATGTTCAGGACAATACGATTTGTACTATGAACTATTTGTTTCAGTATAAGTAACTCAATCAAAATATACATATTTAAGAGTTGACGGATATGAATCAGCAGGATTTATATTCAAAATAAAAAGGTCACAATTCATAAAATTCAGATAAATGCCAAAAAAGACTAATTGCAATTCATTATAAATATTAAATATCAAAATACTAAATTATTAAATTGCAAAATATCAAATATTAAATGAACAAATGGTTAATAAAAAATAAATAAATACAACAACATTTGAGTAAATAAAGACTATTGGAGTATGTTTTACAAGAAAATACTTTCTACTTAATTTAAATAACATTTTACCTTTAATTCAATGTTACTTGCAGTTTTGTTGCAATCATTTGTGAAATTTACTAGTGGTCAACTGATATGTGTTTTTCACAGCCGATGTAGATATAAAACAGATATATATATATATATATATATATATATATTTTTTTTTTTCATTATTATTATTAATATTTAAGAAATTTGAAATCATTTGACAATGGATTAAAAAATACATGTGTAAAATAAACATACTTATACTTTAGATGACTGTATTTTTCACAAATAAATTAATATTTTTACATACAGCACACAGTGAAAATGTCATGAATATGACAGTGGGCAAATGCATAAAGCGCAGCACTATGTGAAATCACGAGTTTAAAGTTTAAAGCATTCAATTCACGCGGACCGACCGTCACACAGAGAACACGTGATCATGCTGGATAAAAATACACACTTCACAAGATCTCACAGGTGACGGCAAACGTGAAAGTATTATAATGTTTGCCTTCTATTACTAATAGGCCTAATATAAAAACAATTTTTATAATACTTTCTGTATACATAAATTTGTTTGTTAAACCGATTCTATCCATATTAGACAGAACTGTTAACGACAACGATGAACAAGAGTGAGAGTGGGAGCAATGTGTGTGCTCAGGTGCGCAGTCAAAATAAAAGAACACATCGGCCAAACAGAAAAACATATTGGCCCATGCCGATATTTGAAAAATGGCACATTTCAGCCGATATATCGGCCAAGAAAGGTGAAAAACTATGTGAACCACATTTAAATGGAGCTATATTCATAACTGCTGAAACTCCTTCCTTACACACAATCACCCACACAAACACAAATTGCAATTACCACAACTCTACACTTAAGCTGACAAACATATACAGCAATTACAAACATTTGTCTCCCAGCGTATTGCATAAAGAGCTTACGTCTTTTTCTGAGCGGTCTAAAATCTGAAAAAAAAAGCTCTCCCCTTATGTGTCATGGAGGTGAGTTTGAAACAAAGCCAAAAATAACTCGCATTTATGTAACGCAGCATTTACATATTACCCATAACTCATACCATTAGCATATCAAAGCTCGGGATGACTCTTTGGAGGTGGGATGGAGGCCATCACATTAAGTGGTCTCCACAGCTAATGCAGTGATAATACATGGAAAGCTATTCGTCTATCAGGGACTGGATGTGATGCTTGTCTTTATGGGAAGTCCGGAGAAGCACTTCGAGAGGGGGATGAAAACGAGGTTGATGTGAAAAGCTCAAAGGAAAAAAAAGACGGTCATATATTACGCAAACTTGAAAGTGGGACAGAGAATCAAGCTGGAGGTGATACTAGGCCACAGACACATCCTGTATGCAAGACACACACTCATCCTCAGTTATCAGCTTCCAAACGCATACTTAACAGCACAACACAATAAAAAACACAAACAATATCCATATGCAAAGAAAAAATAAGCTACTGTTGCTACTTGTCTGCCTCTTAAAGAATACTAAAACCAAAGCGTGCATCCAATTGACTTTTTCAATATACTGAGAATGCTCTTTCTGACCAAATCATAGAATGAAAGTATTTTAAGTAATTTTATACGCTGTGCAAGTGATGATTGCCTTGAAAGACTCAATGCTAGCATGCAAAGGTTGTGGGTGGATGGTAGGCCATAATAAGAATACACTGGGAGGAACACTCCTAAACTCCAGATTTTTTTTTTAACCATCTTCATCTCTACCCTGAGCAGCGACCGTAAGCAGCAAAACCTGCACTGATGTACTACTTAACAATTCAAAAGTTGCCGCTTCAAGAAACTTTATGGCTGGTTTTATGGCAGGAAATATGAACGCTCATTGGCTCTCATCTGGATCATTTTTTCAGCCATTAACAACTCCAAATTCTGCTCTGTTCCTAACACAAAACTACTGAATTCTGCCAGAGAGGACTGCTATTGTGAGAGGACTTTAATGCTATATTGTTACTAAAATGGTAACTTCCCTGCAGATTTCAGTCAAAAATGTTTTATATATTTTTATATGTGCTAAAATTGGTAGATTTAGGATTGGGGGTAGGTTAAGGGGTCTATAAATCGAAATCACTTATCGATAACATTTAAATTTACATTTATTCATTTAGCTGACGCTTTTATCCAAAGTGACTTACAACTGCTATATATGTCAGAGATCGCACGCCTCTGGAGCAACTAGGGGTTAAGTGTCTTGCTCAGGGACACATTGCTGTCTCACAGTGGATTAGAACCCGGGTCTCTCACACCAAAGGCATGTGTCTTATCCACTGCCCCAACACTACCCCGATAAAATGACAAAAATGCATTTGTACCTTTTGTCCTTGTAAACGTTACATACTAATACCTACGTATAAACAACGAGACCAGGCTAGTGGGGAGGAAATATCACTGAACTGTAAGAGATGCCATTTTAATGATGATGATGATGATAATTTTTCATATTTCATATTTATTTGGCTTATAATTTTTTCAATAAAAATGCAATAGAAATTGTATTCTTAATGTATTGCCAAAAGATTTAAAGTCTGGATCTGAGAATGTCTGGGAGCAAATATAAACGATTTAAAAGCTTAAAGGGGGGGTGAAATGCTATTTCATGCATACTGAGATTTTTACACTGTCCATGTTTAGCATGGGAATCCAACTCTTTAACAAAGTTTCACAAATTAAGTTGTACGTTTGAAGGAGTATTTCTGTTCCAAAAATATTAAGAAGGAATTTCCTTATATGGGTCCTGAGGACACTTCTGCCGGAAGAGCGCGCGCTCCCTTACAGCAGAGCAATGAGAGCACACCAGACGTTCACTGATCAGAGCGAGAGCGTCGCGAAATGTCACAAAAGGAGTGTGTTTTTGGTTGCCAGGGCAAGACAACCCTGCACAGATTACCAAAAGAGAAACAGCATTAAGGGACCAGTGGATGGAGTTTATTTTTACAGAGCATCAACGGAGTTGTGCAAGTGTTTTTGTTTGTTCCCTGCATTTCGAAGATGCTTGTTTTACAAACAAGGCCCAGTTTGACGCTGGATTTGCACATCGTTTATTTCTTAAGGATAATGCAGTTCCAATGAAAAAGGGTCACGATCGTGTGTTGGAACCGCATGCGGTAAGTAAAACTAATTCAAATATCTCTGTGTTGTTAACTTAGCTATCGGCGCGTAAGCACATCAAGTAAACAACATGCGATGTTGGCATCAAACTGCACTTTCCACATGTACAGCTTAAAAAAAAGAAAAGAAAAAGACGACAAAGTGGAACTTAGTCATTTTCCAAAACCGCTAAGCAAATATATACAGTTTCAGTACATACCACATAGAGACGTTGTTGCTGATGCTGCTCTTGTTAAATTTCAGTGTCTTCCAAACGCTATCAAAGCAAAAGCCTACTGGCGCTCGTGATTCTTTAGCTCCGCCCACACGTCACGCCTCCAGCCGGTCGTGTTTTTTCCGGGAAAAATCGGTACAGACTATCTTTCTCTTATGAATATAATAAAACTAAAGACTTTTTGGAGTTATGAAGGATGCAGTACTACTCCATAGGCACTCAAGATTAACAGGATATTGAGTGAAAACGAGCATTTCACCCCCCTTTTAAATAATCTACATTCTGTATAACTAAGTAACTAACTAAATAACCAATTAAATCAACCATTCAGTAAGAATATATCTATGTAATAAACATTATCATATGCCGATTTATTGCTCAGTTTTTATAAATTATTACCGGTGCTCAATTATTAATAATAGTTCTTATTATCCATGTGGGAAACCATTTTTGCTGCATCAATTGTTTTCTATTTTATTTATAGTTTTTTTTTTTTTTTGTGGACAAAGTGATATATTTCAAGATAGTTTCAAGAAAGTTCTTAAGAATATAATTGATTTAAAAATAGCATATAGTGTCCTTGCTAAATATATATAAATATATATATTTTTTATTTATTATTATTTAACTTTTATTAACTAACTTTTTTCCAGTTGTGTAAGAATGCTTGAAGTTACATTTGGGACAAGTGAAGTACAAATAGATTACAGTAGTCTTTAAAACACTCTGGTACCTAGTTATGACCATCATTAAGATAAACATGTATTCTGAGTTTCATTCTATAAGATTTTTGTAAAAACCCTAACAAACTTAAAGTATGAACAATAATAATATGAGCGAAAGAAAAACAACATTTAGAGAAACTTACTCCTTCGTTTTCCCACGTCTCCTTTAGAAGTGGCGGCTTCGTTCAGAAGGACCATTCCCATGGTGATGGCTGCATCTGAGATGGGAGTCAAGGAATGACTTCGGTCATAGATGTGGATGGTTTGTACAATAAACACCCAGGACCTGCAACAATGCTTACAGAGTACCTGTAAAATTACCGTTCAGGCTGGCAAAACATACTGTAGCTGTAGCACACATGGACATTTCAATTACTGTGAACACAATGGAAACAAGACACTCTTCAAATCGGAGCACACTTCACTCAGCTGGGAGGTCTCGTCTAGCCTGGGGGGAAAGCTAGGTGTCGATGTGAGGAAGACAGACAAACACGAGGTGTTCTGCAGCCAGCAGCCAGAAGCCAGATGGTAGCAGAGGGTCCCTGTCTGTCTGCTCATTCTGTACCCATCAGGCACAGTCAACAAACCCCTGTAATTACAGGGGAAGTTCACACAGAAACCAGACTCTGGAGGACATTCCCAACACGGACAGGAGAGAGACTGTGTATAGAGAATTTTTGAGAGAGAATTTTTCGTATTTTCTATAAGGATGAACATAGAAATGTGTAAGAACATTTCATACAGGAGCACCCTGATGGATTCTGACCCCCCCCCCCCCCAAAAAAAAAAAATAAATTAATAATTTTTTCTATTTTTAATGTTTCTATAAGAAATCTCTTATGCCCACTAAGGGTGAATTTCCTTAAATACAGTAAAACAGCTTTCTATTTTAATACATTTTAAATTAAATGTATTATTATTTATTACAATTAATATTATTTATGTGATGCTTTTTTCATGATTTTTTGATAAATATATAGTTCAAAAGAACAGAATTTGTTTGAAATAGAAATGCTTTGTGAAATTATTTCCTCTTTAATTAATTAACACACCCTAAGGAATAATTTTTTATTTAACATTTTTTCCTTATCTAAAAATAAATAAATGGATAAATAAAGACATCACTGTCTTCAAACATTTGAACACTATTATTTTCTTATGTCTTTGTCGGCAATATGTATAAATAATACTAGTGATGTTTATTTTTTCTATTATTTTTTCTATGTTTTTCATTTTTTGTTCATTAAATACAACTTTTGTCAATTGAAATATTTTAGCAGCAACTACACTGACAAGATTAACATTAAAACATTTTAAATAATATTTTATTAAAGAGAAAAAAAAAAAGAAGAAAAAAAAACAACAACATGAGAATAAACCTTTACCTACTGGAAAATGCTGTGTAAATGTACAGACCTTTACAGTGACACATCCTACATTTTAAAACATTACAAGGATGATGAACAGATCTGTATGAAGTCAGTGGGTTATTACAGTTCACTTTATCAACTAAACAATGTGAAAGGTCCATTGTGCAGAGAGAGGCTTTATGTGAAAGGATATTCAACAGAAGAATAATGTGAGATTCAGCCACAAACTGAGCTTGACTGCTGCCATGGATATAACTCTGAAAAAGACAGAAAAAAAATTAGATGACAAACAAGCAGACAATAGACCTTTCAAGCTCTCCTCTCACACAGCTGTATCACTGTATAATACAATACTACGGCACTATGATAAGCAATGCTTTATTGTATAAATGGCATGAACACAACCCCCCCCCCCCACACATACACACACCACTGACTTTGTATTTAACAGCAAATAAATAAATAAAACCATGATTCTTAAAAAAGAAAAAAGGTCAGACAGAAAACAGCCAAAGACAAGGAAAAAAACCATAAGGTCAAAGCAGATGCATGGAAAGATGAGGGGTTAATCTAGAATATAAATCAAAAGAAAACCTGAGAGTAAGTGACAGGACCTTCAATGGGTCAATGAAAAGAGCGCTGAGGCACTTGAACATGTCAAGTAAAAAGACATCACTTGCTCTCTGGAGAAAACCCACTCTAGATCTAGTGCAAACAGGACCTTCATTCATCGGTGCTTGATAAATGTGCAGGAACAGTGCGGAGAGGATGCAGCTTCAATGAAAAGCCTTAAACTTTCTAAAACTTCTCAGACTCCACAGTCTGACAGTTGAAATCTGCCAGAGAATTGCTTTAAAGAAAATCCCAAAACTTGGGTGAACTAATTGTTTCATCATCATCACCCTCAAGTCATTCCTATGGATTTTTATTTTATTTTATTTTTTCCATGAAACACAAAAGGAGTAATTTCACAAAATGTCAATGCTGCTCTTTTCCATGAAAACTAAATAATGTACTGGGTGTATTATACAATAATATTATATATTTGTGTGAAGAACAAACTGAACTTTAAGTCTGAATACATCCATGTACGATGGGAAGAAAAAAATTGTGAAGCATTCTTTTAACTTAAAAAATCTAAAGCTTCAGTAATCAAAACTGTACAAACACAAAGCATTCAATCCCTCTACTAAGGCTACATATTTAAATAGAAAGTATAAAGAAGTGTTATAAAAATGATAACGTATTAGATTAACTCACAGTCGGAAAAACTCATTTCAAGGTGAGATGAACACATTCTTTAAGAACGATGAACGCTATCTTATTCAGGTGATTTTTTATTGTCATAAAATCCTATCTCGATATAGGGACCACCTAGATACCACCACTGAAATATGTCACTGAATTTCATTACTTTGAATGAAGCCTGAAAACATTCATGTACGGTTTTGATAAAAATATATCTGACAGAAACGTTTGATATGATGGATTTGAGAAGAAATCACTACAGAAGACAAAATATTGAATTGAATTTATGATGTTCAGTGTGACACTAAATAAATAAAAAAAGTCAATAGTCGACTTGAACACAGCAATAAAGTACTGAGGAACTAAACACTGCCAAAAGCGGCTGTTGTTACTTGCAGCATATAATGCAGAGACAGAAAAACAAAGAAATGGGAGGATTGTGCGGAGGGAGCCATTAAGAAGAAGATATGAGCAAATAGGCCAGTGCATTTATCACTGTCATGTCACCTGTCGCCTCTGGGTTAACGCATCTGCTAACATTTAAACACAGCCATACCGCTGAATATTTTCATATGAAATAAACCAGCATCTAGAAGCACTTTCAGCACTAACACAGAAAGACACAACTGTATTATTCCACTGGAGTACTGTATCTGTCATAGGGCTTTTTTCTTCTAAACACACACACACACACACACACACACATATATATATATATATAATTAAACCTAATTCATTTACAGCCTTAAAGAAATCTTAAAGAGTTCTGAACAGTAATGAAAATTTGCTGAAAACTTACTCACCCCAGTTCACCCAAGATGTAGATGAGTTTGCTTCTTCGTCAGAAAATCAATTTAAAGAAACTTTGCATTACATCACATGTTCAACAGTGAATCCTCTTTACTGAATGAGGCCATCAGATTCATTAAGTAATCAAACAGCTCATAAAAAAATCACAATTAATTTATTACAAACACAGCTTTTCACTTTTCACATTAACTGATGGACTGGAGATTGAGAGAGAGACTGGGTCACTTGTGGATTATTGTGATGCTTTTATCAGCTATTTGGACTCTCATTCTGATGGCACCCATTCGGATAAGCTACTAATGTAATGCTAAATTTCTCCAAAATTGTCAAATCCGATAAAGAAACAAACACATCTACATCTTGAATGGCCTGAGGGTGAATGCATTTTAAGAATATTTTTATTTTCGGGTGAACTTTTCCTTTAATTTGAACATTGCAAACTTTGAGCTTGAAAGGAGTATTTCTGGCCTATTTTTGAACAATTGCGATTTTCCTTTTTGGGAGTGGAAATATTCCATTAGTATGTTAATTGGATGTCTGCTATAGCTTATTTAGATCACACATATATACATAGTTTATAGAGTGACTAAAAGAGGTTTAAATACAGAAAACCAGGGAAATGAATGAAGAGCGCATCAGTGTGAATGAAGTGAGAGAATCAGTAGATGTGAGGACAAGTGTTGGTGTCATTGAGTGGGCAGATTTCCTCATCACACTGTTCATTTATTCAGAGTTGACTTCTGCTCTGGGCTTTGAGGCGATGCTCTGAAGAGCAGATCCATTGTACCCATAGTGCACCAGGGTCACAGATGTCTACTTTACAGTCAAGACTGACGTCACCATCCAATTAACTATCAAACATCAGATTTAGTGCTTTGTGTAAGAGCATACATGACTGAATATGGTCATTACAGCCACCTACATGTATTTGTATTCAAAAGTCATTTTTGACTCATGCTAAAATTCAACTCCTACACTTTAAAAAGGGCACTGTCTATTAAATGAATGTCCTGGCTTTGGAGCTTGTTTTAAACCCTGCGAATGTGAACAATTCACTACAATTAAACAATTACACTCAGTTCAATTAGTGAAAAAAAAACAAAATAAGCTAAAAATATTTACCAGACTACCCAATAGAGGAAGGAGGCATTTTCTCTCAAAGAGAGGATTAAATATATAAGAAAAAAAAAAAATATATATATATATATTATATATATGTTTTTTTTTTTTTTTTTTTTTTTTTTTTTTTTGAGAACTAGGAATGCTTTTATCAGTGAATTCACACATGGCATGTGCATTATAATTTCACAAAGTATGAGGTCAGGATACATTAGCTTCCGATCACATTAATGTTGGTGTTGTGAAGCAAATGAGAAGCAATTAAAAATGTGCTGAGAATATTATATGCAATGGAATATAAAGGAGAAACCACCCTGAACTTTTTTGGGCTTTGCACACACACACACACACACACACACACACACACACACACACACACGCACACGCGCACACGCACAAGCACACGCACACGCACCAACATATATGAATGAATATGAGACTCTCTCTAAAGTGAGTCATTAGGTTTAGCCTTGAATTCTAAAGACAGAAACTCAGTCAGAATGCCCGGGGACACTTCAATAACGGTTTAATGGTATACTGGATTTTCAATAATGCCACTAATTTCCTCCAGAGAACAACAGACTGTAGTGAGATCGGGAGAATGAATCAGCAGTCGTACTTTTGTGGTTAAGGGCATGAAGAAGTGCAGCACTTCATTCTGTTTCATCTTCCACCGCTGAGTTCTTGAGTGGAGAGTTTTCCAGAATACTCATCAAAAGTATAAGTGTGACTAGCTTGTAAAAGACTACAAGTGTTGATTATGATAATAATTCATGTTTTGAATTACTTTTTTATTATTATTATTTTAATAAATACAGATACAGCATGGATAACTATGTGTGAATATGACTATGACTAAAGATTTAACTCTGGATGCAAAGGCACTATAAAATATCATAAAGATTATAGTTTTATATGAGGAATTGATATGCAAGACATTTTTAAAGCACCATACAGTTTTGGAATGACATGCTGTCGAGTAAATCATGACCTAATTAACATTGTTGGGTCAATCTCTATCACAGTTACAATTCATATGTTTTACCATGTACATACAGTAAAATCCACCTGTAAGATGTCAAAATATGCATAATTAGAGCTCAGAATTAAAAAGCATTCCAAAGCATCAGACTTCCAGAGGTACATGTAGAGAAGCACAGAAGCTAGATCAAAAACTCCAAATGCTCTGAATTCCACAAGTGGAACCATAATGGATGGACCATTAGTGCGCCAAACTCTTCAAGACACTCAATCACATGAATCTTCCTTTTCATGGTGGTTCAAGATTGTCCCAACAATCACTTCGATTTGCGTGGAGTTTCTTCAGAGCCTTATTGTATTTAAAAGCTGTTTATCTAGCTCAAATAGTATGGATGCCTTTTTAGTGTGCTCTTCTCAGTATGAAAGAACTAATTCTCGCAATCAGCGACATAATAACGTTCCCCTATGACTCACGCAACTGTTCCCAATAAACAACATTACATATTTCATCTTGCCCTTTTCTTTTTCATTCACTTCATTTTCCACTTGAATGGCTTATTTTAATGCCGCTTGCAATATGTGAAACAATACTAAGCTCATACTCAAAAAACATGCATAGCACATTAGGGCAATGACATAAACTCGAATTTCAAACTGCAGTTGTGCTCGATAGTCGCAAAGGAAAATACAGTAAAACTCTCTGCGGCCCTTTCAATTGATCTGATGAATTGAGTGTTATGTATTCCCTTTCCACAGACAGGGAACATAATTGCAGCTAAGTGTGAGTAGAGAGGAATAAGTTCAGTCCTCAGCACTATAATTGGACTGTGAATACGTGTGCGATTATTCAATTAGGAAAACAAATGTTTTTGGAAAGATCATGAACTTATCCAAAGCGAACCTAATTACCTATAAAATCTAGTATACAATATAATAACATAATTCAAATGTTACACAGACCTCATGGAAGCTAAAGAGGAATATGACATTTGGACACATTCTGGATATATTTATATTTAAAAATCGTGGCCTAATGGAACAAGAGTTGGACTTGGACAAGGTGAGACCCTTGAACAAGGCACTGAAACCGACCCAAATGCTCCCCGGGTGCCACAGCATTGGCTGCCCACTGCTCTGGGTGTGTGTTCACAGTAGTGTGTGTGTGTTCACTACTGGATGGGTTAAATGTAGAGCACAAACCCAGAGTATGGGTCACCATTGGCCACACTTCACTTCACTTTCACTATATAATATTGTATAAATGAGATTTGAAACTAGATGTTGGAGACAATAATGGCTGACTGGATGCTGAAAAAAAAAAAAAAAAAAACAGATTTTAATATGTCCTTGGGGTGTTCAGCTGCCCCTTCATAACAGATATTACATGAAGGCGTTATGGATGTCTTTGTCAGAGCTTTGATAACAAATCCATTTCCTTCCCTCCCGAGTAAAAATTTATGCAACTCCTGTATTCAGACACTAACATACTGTGGGTTTTCGAGAAAGCCTTCATGTTTAAACTTTTACCTTTAACACTTAATTGCAGTAACCGACTAAATAAGCAACCCAAATTCTCCCACTGATGGCTAATGCGTGATTTTAACCGCAAAAGATGAATGTTCTGTTTCGGGGACGTACAGTCGCCTAATAGTTTTAATGTAGTAACCTTTGCATATAATTTGTTCCTTCCCACCCAACCTCACTGTTTTAAGCCTTCACTAATAAAGGTTAAAAGAATGAGTCAGTAATGTAGATGAATGAAAAGTAAACAAAGCAGCAAAAGAGAGGGGAAAAAGGAAGAGAGATCATATAATAGGTTGAAAAAAGTGGTTTGGGTTTAGAGAACAAGTGGGATATTAATTATACATTACTACTTGAGGAGGAAGTTCAGCAAAATTCACAGAGAACCCAATAATTTGCTGTCTATTTTTAATGATGCAAAACACAAAAGAGCACTTTCACGAGAGAGTGAAAAAACGACTAACTTATTAAAAATACATGGTTAAAATGAAAATATGAGATTATTAAAATAACTATCAGCAGGGCTCTTCAACTTTTTGAAGGGGGAGAAAACTTTTTTTCTGAGTAATTATTAGACCTAAGCACTTCTGCTGCAAGAAAGATGTTAACTTTGTAAAAAAAAAAAAAAAATTATATATATATATATATATATATATATATCTATATATCTATCTATATATATATATATATATATATATATAGATTATATATATATATATATATATATATATATATATATATATATATATATTCTGTTTAAATGAACCTTGAAAATACAAATCCACATGAAAAAAAAAGGATGCACAGCAGCACACAGACATGCCAAATATGAAACATTTAAGGATTGCCTACATGTCATAATGTTTCATCATTTGTCAGCATTTGCATAAATGCATTTAATTGGATAAAACAAGATTGAATGTGATGCTTCTGGTACATGCCTGTAAAAGCTGAACTGGGGGCAGAAAACCTTAAACACACTCCAAATATGTACCACAATTCATCGCTCAAGATTTGAGTAACTGCAGCCTGGTGTATCAAGCAGTGCAGCGATTATCAAAATCAATCGGACGGCTGTATAAAAATGATTGACCGTGCTTGGCCGTGGGCAGCCAGCTAAAGAACCCTTACTTAGGCAGTTGAGTCTTTGCTTTCCGTGTGAGTGTGTGTGTTTTGTTTGCTAAATAGCCTCTGGAAAGGTCAAGGTATTTTTTTTGGACATTTCATGCATCATCAGTTCTGTAGAATTGCTTAAATTATGCCAACAACTGAAACATTTGCTCAAGTGCAGCAGCCACTTTCTTCCCTTAGCGTTTCATCATAAAACCACATTAAAAAGAACACTTGCAAGGATGCAAAATCCAGTCACTCAGGTCTGAATGTGCAGTAGACAGCTAGAAGCATCTATCAGACTTTTGAGTAACTTTGCAGGCAGATTGCATTTTTAGTCAGTGTGGGAGCAACCTTCCATTACCCCTACACTGTCATCAAGTATAAGTGTCGGCGATGCACTGGGCCCGCAGTGACTTTAGTCCCCCTGAGGCCTGTCACTCCTTCCAATGATTTTTAGTCTGGTTTTAATACACATTTGTTTTAAACAAGTGTGGTGTATAATGTTGATAGTGGATTTAATGTGTTGACTTTGATCTTATAATCGGCATATACTGTAAGTGCAAAATATTTTAGTCTAGGACATTTTCCAAATTAAGAGTAGAAGGTGTCCTGTGCAGTATGTTGTGTAGTTTGCGTTCCAGATGGTGCTGTGAAAACGGCAGACATCTCTCCCATGAAATGAGCTCTCTTTTTGGGGTGGAATGGTTTTCATTTAGATCAATTTATTTGGGGTGCAAGATCATCAGCGGGCTGCTTTGAGAGCCACTTGGATACAGGCTGGCTGACAGCCAGAGAACCAGCCGCACACTATGAAGGGAACGGAATCAGTCCTTCTAAGGGTGTAAATATTTGCTCTGAAAATCATTCAAATTGATTACACTTCATTATTACAGAACTAGCTGACTTAAAGTAAATTCTGTAATCATTTACTCGCCCTCATGTCATTTTTTTTCCATGGAACACGAAGGTAAATTTTGACAACATCCAAAATCATTTGTGTGCCAATACGACCACATTTTGGTCTGTTCCTCTCTTTATCAAGCGATATGGCACATTAATAATATGGAAATATGATATATATACATACTCTTTTTTTTGTTGTTGTTGTTCAGGGTTCTTTGATTAATAGAAGCTTGAAAAGAACAGCATTTATATTAAATAGAAAGCTTCTGTAACATAAAAATAAAAAAATGTCTTTACTGTCACTTTTGATCAATGTAATGCATCCTTGCAGAATAAAAGTATTTATTTCTTTAATTAATTTTCAATAAATAAATAAATAAATAAGAATAAAAAAATATCCTGGAGTATCCTTTTAAACATTGATCATAAAAATAATAATACAAGTTTCTTTATAATGTGCATTTATAAACTGGATTTCAAAATATATTAAAATAGAATATTTATTTTAAACTGTAAAAATATTTGACAAAATTACTGTTTTTGCTGTACTTTGGATCAAATAAATTAAGTTTTGGTGAGCAGAAGAAGAAAAAAATCTTACAAATCTAAAACATTTGAATGGTAGTATATATATATTTACTTATGTTTATTGAGTAAATTATTTGTAAACTTTAAGAAAGGCACTGAAATTTGATATCACTGAACTATAGGTATGATTCATAAATATTATCAGAAATGCTTAATATAAAAGCAAAGTCATAACAAATTGAGGCTCTGGATTGAAATTAGGACAAATGTAAAATGTAAAATACAAAAAATAAATAAAATAAATTACATTGTCTAACTGTGCGTTCACACCGCCGGCGTCGAGAGCGTCAAAGTGGCCGGAAGTCATTCATTTTCAATGTAGGCCGACGTCAAGCAGCGGTGAGGAGTGTAGAAGTCCACCACTTGAGAGGATTCCAGAGAACGCAGCTCCGACCATTAGCTCCCAAGCACAATGGAGGACAGGCTGATTATTGCCGTTTCGCGTTTGCAATAATCTATGATGTGTCCCTGATTGTGTACAGGGACATAAAACAATTAATTAAAAGTGATACGTGGACCAAGGTGTCTGAGATTGTTCATTTTAAGTAAATGATCTTAATATTTCGTCCACAACAATATTTAATGAGGTTACCTTATAACGTTACCCTCCTTGTGGTTAGTCTGCATGAGATCAACAAGCTTGTTTGCGTTGCGGCCACTTTAAATATAATTTAAAATAAGCATTCAGTCTACGTCAGAGCATCTGGGCACAAAAACATGTTCTGTGTCCTTATTCTGCCCTTCAAACACAACACAAGAACATTCTGAAGAAAGAATCTACACCCCTGACACATTCTGATGCTTACATAATCAACACATAATAAGGATATTCAAAACACTTGTAAACACACTCATCCAGTCTTTCTCTACCGTTTTCGGTCCAGTTGGTTGTGACAGGGCAAACAGCCTTAAACATTGTGTAAAATAAAGCTGCCAGCATAAGTTAGAGAAAGAGTTTTTAAGCCTGTCAAAAGAATTCTCAAGCTTATGGACAGGGGGATACCGAAAACTCCAGCAGCCAACAGCAACCCTTCAGCACAACCGTGTGGTGCCTAACAAGCTCAGGAAAGAGCTGCTCTGCACGGAGGAAGACAGGATGAGAGGGTGCTGATTTCATCACACAGGACAAGCATTAGACGCTCAGAGCAGCTGAGGCATCTGGGTTAGACAGCAACAAATCAGTCATTCGCTGCATACTAATGCTACAAGCATGATTACTTTCATGATCATTGACTATAAAAGTAAGCTAATTATTACAGTTAATAAACAATTTGCTATATTGTAACTTAAATGACACTTAATGACTTGCGATATATGAGGCTTTTCTGGTTAGCGTGACACAGAGCCCCTACTGTTGAATACTGTAACTACACCTTATGAGTGCACAAAGCATCTTACTCCATAAAACATACCTATGCACAGTGTTGTGGGTAACGCGTTACAAAGTAACGCGTTAGAGTACTCTAATTACTTTTTTCCTGAAATTTGTAACTTAACGCGTTAGTTTCGTGCGTTAGTAATCAGTAACTTCGTTATTTTTTTAAAAAAGTAATCCGTTATTTTAAGAAAAGGAAAATTCCGACTGCAGCCTGCTTTTTGTCAGACAGTAGGCCTAGGTCTATTGTGCCACCTGCGGATGTTTCAGCGGAGCCGAAGCTCTGTGATCGTAAAGTCAATGGCTGTGATGCGTCTGTGCCCTGCGCCTGACCCTGTGTGTGTGTGTGTGTGTGTGTTTTTTTTTTTTTTTCGAACTCCCGGCAAGATAGCAGAGAGGACAGCGTTTGGTTTATGAAAGTACGCACATTATTTTCAATTTGTCAACGAAAAAGAAAAGAACATAACGGTAAAATGCACACTGCTTTGGTGAAAAGCTTCTGTCGACCGCCAAAAATTCTACCTCAAATTTAACGCTACGTTTTAATCACTACTTTGAAGAGTAAATGTAAGAGGACTGTGTTAAAGCGAATTTAGGCTTGTGACTGTGAGTGACACTTTAATAATAATTAGTTCGGCTATTAAGCGATTTGTCATTTGCCTGTGTGGCAGTGAAGGATTTAATTCGGTTTGTTATCATTTTTGTTTGACAGGCAGCTGTTAATTTCTGTTAGATCATTGGCTGGCTGGTTGTTCATCATTTCTAAATGGATTTAAATCTGCAAGCTTGTTTAAGGTTGTGTTTACAAGTAAGCATACTTGTACTTTGATAATTGCATTATTTAAAGTTAAAGAAAAATCAGGAGTTATCTTGTGGTGCTCATAATATACAGTAGCCTAGGCTACCCGGGCTGGGTAACGTTAGGTGCGAATTTTGATTAATAATATGTTCTGTGATAAATAAATAAAACGCCATGTGGAATATCCTATTGCTGACTGTCTTTCCTGTTATTGTTATCCTGCAGTGTTAATTTAGTCGGATGACTGACGTTATTCATTGTCGGGAGTCACGACTTCTAGGTGCATTTAAAGGGGCCGGGGGCTGTGTCTGTCATATGTGAGCCGCTGCAAACGGCTTTTAATTTTTGGTAACGCATGAGTACTCTAACGCGTTACTTTTATGAATAGGTAACGCTGTATCATTACTGATTACTTTTAATTGATGGTAACGTTGTAACCTAACTAACTACTTTCCAAAGTAACTATACCCAACACTGCCTATGCATTCCTCATTTTTGAACCATGAATCCCAAATCTTGTTATATTCTAGTCACTTTTCTTTGAGAGTGAAATCGAATTGACTGGGCCATTAGAGTTTGAAACGCCTGACAAGAAAAGAGGGTAATTTAAAAGAACGACTTAAATACATATTCTGTGTTCAATACAAGTTAAGCTGAAACTGACAAAAAAAAAAAAAAAAAAATGACAGCATTTCAACTCGTCCCTCTAAAAAAAAAAAAAAAAAAAAATCATTTTAGGGTCTTACACTTACATTGTCATGGCAACTAAGTTGTACAATGGTAATTCGTTGTAAAATTTCTGACATACTTTGACATTTCAGGACTGGCCTCATTCACTTCAATTGTATAAGCGCCTCACTTGAACTCAGATTTGTACTTTTTAGAAGTAAAGAATGGACAAGTCAAAATTAATATTTGTATTAGACAACATTACATGCACAAATGCTATTGATTGAGCTTAAAGGTATGGATCACCCAAAAATAAAAATCCTGTCTCACTCTCAAGTTGTTCTAAACCTGCATGAGTTTTTTTCTTCTGCTGAACACAAAATAAGACATTTTGAAGAATGTGGGTAACCAATCAGCTTTTAGTCCTTACTGACTTCCATAGTATAATTTTCATACTATATAAATCAATTTGTTATCCTCATTCTTCAAAATATCTTGTGTTGTTCAACAACCTGAGGGTGAGACAGAATTTTCATTTTTGGGTGAACTATGCCTTTAACTATTACTGTACCCAGAATATTCATTGAAATACCTCCTTACTATTTGCATCCAGTACCAAAAACCTAGCACATGTTTTACACATTACAATTTCTCCAAATAACAGCTATAATTACACCACCTATCTTCCAAACCATGCTTCTGGTTTCTGGGTAACCATGGAAATGGATGAATGTCAAAAAAAAAAAAAAAAAAAAAAAAAAAAAAGGTTTTGTTGGAAACTGACCAGCTGCGAGAGGTCACAGTAGCAGACAGTCTGGAGTCTTCTGGACTGGATCTGACTGACACCAATGGAGAATTATCAATGAGAAGCAAAAAAAGAAACTGCACTGGCTTTCAAAGGCCAAGGCTTCTTATTTGAGAAAAAAAAAAAAAAAAGATTACTACTAGTGTTTTGTGGTTATTTACGTGCACTATTCATTAATTGTCCTAAATAAAATGGGAAAAGGTAACCATTAAGGACTTCTTCAGCCAGAAGATCCTGCTGGCAAAATGGAAGATTGGCATCAACGTGATTAATTTGCAGTTAATTACCTTTCCTTCTCCTGTTTGTTATTTTCCTTTTGGCTTTCTTTATTCTTCTCCTCTGCAGGTCTCTTGTTTCAGCTGTAATTAAGGCTCCCATTTGCTATACAGATGCATTTTTATTGCTAGACTCCCTCTGCATCCGCAAGTACAGGGATTATAAAAAAAAAAAAAAAAAAAAAAAAATCCATAAACACCAGTAGCCAGGATGAGATCTTGAAAAATCTCTGCCTCAAGTGCAACATTTATTTAATGCTTCAGTTCACAGTTCAATTGGGTTAATAAAGACTCCTCAGTAAAGTTTTATCCAAGCTAAAAGCCAAAATATTTGTGTAGATGTAATAAAAGTGACAACATGCTGGAAGAGAAGGGCAGATGATTTACCTCTTGCTGGTGGTAGATACAGAGAAGCTGCAAGAGTTCATTAAGGAATTGTGGGAAATTAAATGAAAATGGTCAACTGAAGCAAGGCTAATGCAGGCAGAGGAACCAGCATCTTTAGAAGACTTTGACAGGGAACGTTCGATATATGTGTTCAAGTCCTCGAAGAAAGTTTGAGGACAAACTTTTTAAGTTAAGCACAACAAGAAGAGTTCAGGCCAAACACATGAGCATTAGTATTTTTCCGCTTCAGTAATTTGACTGGTCGGGCAGTTTATTTCACTCAATCTATACATAGTATATACATACATACATACATACACACACACACACACACTCACCTAAAGGATTATTAGGAACACCATACTAATACTGTGTTTGACCCCCTTTCGCCTTCAGAACTGCCATAATTCTACATGGCATTGATTCAACAAGGTGCTGAAAGCATTCTTTAGAAATGTTGGCCCATATTGATAGGATAGCATCTTGCAGTTGATGGAGATTTGTGGGATGCACATCCAGGGCACGAATCTCCCGATCCACCACATCCCAAAGATGCTCTATTGGGTTGAGATCTGGTGACTGTGGAGGCCATTTTAGTACAGTGAACTCATTGTCATGTTCAAGAAACCAATTTGAAATGATTCGAGCTTTGTGACATGGTGCATTATCCTGCTGGAAGTAACCATCAGAGGATGGGTACATGGTGGTCATAAAGGGATGGACATGGTCAGAATCAATGCTCAGGTAGGCCGTGGCATTTAAACGATGCCCAATTGGCACTAAGGGGCCTAAAGTGTGCCAAGAAAACATCCCCCACACCATTACACCACCAGCAGCAGCCTGCACAGTGGTAATAAGGCATGATGGATCCATGTTCTCATTCTGTTTACGCCAAATTCTGACTCTACCATCTGAATGTCTCAACAGAAATCCAGACTCATCAGACCAGGCAACATTTTTCCAGTCTTCAACTGTCCAATTTTGGTGCAAATTGTAGCCTCTTTTTCCTATTTGTATTGGAGATGAGTGTTACCCAGTGGGGTCTTCTGCTGTTGTAGCCCATCCGTCTCAAGGTTGTGCATGTTGTGGCTTCACAAATGCTTTGCTGCATACCTCGGTTGTAACGAGTGGTTATTTCAGTCAAAGTTGCTCTTCTATCAGCTTGAATCAGTCGGCCCATTCTCCTCTGACATCTAGCAACAACAAGGTATTTTCGCCCTCAGGACTGCCGCATAGTTTTTCCCTTTTTACACCATTCTTTGTAAACCCTAGAAATTGTTGTGCGTGAAAATCCCAAAAAACTGAGCAGATTGTGAAATCCTCAGACCGGCCCGTCTGGCACCAAAAACCATGCCACGCTCAAAACTGCTTAAATCACCTTTCTTTCCCATTCTGACATTCAGTTTGGAGTTCAGGAGATTGTCTTGACCAGGATCACACCCCTAAATGCATAGAAGCAACTGCCATGTGATTGGTTGATTAGACAATTGCATTAATGAGAAATTGAACAGGTGTTCCTAATAATCCTTTAGGTGAGTGTATATATATATATATATATATATATATATATATATATATATATATATATATATATATATATATATATATATATATATATATATATATATATATACTTTTTTATGTACATGCAGTCAAAAAAGTGGAAGAAATAAATGCCTTTATAGCAAGGTATAAAATACAAGAAAATGTTGAGAAATGTTCAGCTCTTTTAGCCTAGAGCGTTCATCCTGAGTATCAACACAGCAAGGTGTTTGTGCACGTGTGTGTGAACTGGCCTAAGGTGTGAAACAGTTAGATGCATAGCTTCACTTCACATTTCCTCGCCATTTCGTCAGTAAGCAGTCAGATGCTTTCATTATCAAAACAACCTTCTACTCTCTAAATGGGTTTTGCTCTGGGCTGCAGGATGAAGCTGGAAAAAAATTTGGAAATGGCACTTTTAGAGTCTGACAAGAGAAATATAATTTCATGCAAATGTAGCGTTTAGTTTAGAAAATCAGGGTAATGTTACCCCCCCCCCAAACCCCAAACACTGTCTCTCACACAACCTCTTTCCACTTTTTTTTTTAATTTCACACTTCAATGCACAGCTATAAACGATGACCAAGAATCTATCTCAGCAACATGCTATAGTTTTGTGTAAGGCTGAAGCCTTTTAAGAAAAAAAAAAAATATTTCTCAGTGATAACAACTAATTGCATGTATGCTTTGGCCATTTCGCATAAGGATACACACAACAAGAGCAATAACGCATAATTTATTTTGGACATTGCCACTGAGCTCCAATGACCCTGAACAAAAAAATAAATAGAAGCAATCTATTCAATATGTGCAAAATTATACAATTAAATATAACAAAACTTATTTATAGACATACACTAGTGGTTAAAAGTACGGAATAATTAAGTTTTTTAATGTTTTTGAAAGAAGCATCCTATGGCCACAAGCCTACACTTCATACTTGTTATGAAGCTGAAATTTCAGTAGCCATTAATCCTTAAGAAATTATTCTAATATTCTGATTTGGTGCTCAATATTATCAGTTTCTATTGTTGCTCAATTGTTCATAATGGTTCTTACGATCATCAATGTTTTTGTTCTTAATATTTTGGTGCTTAATATTCTCTGTGAGCCTGCTCATTAGCTTTTGGATTTTTTGGTGCATTAAAAACAAGTTGACACTATACTCTCACACTAATAGAAGTGTCCCCTTCAGGTCCAGCTTGAGGATTAGAGGATGCCAGATCAAAAATTCTTCCTGTTGTGAACAATAGATGTTCAGTGCCTGGAGTCTGGGATTCACGGCATTGTTAGCAATGTGTTTATGTCTCTGGATCAATGTTCAGACTTGAATATTTCATAAAGGCTGTCTTCAGGCCATGTTCCCAGGCTAAGAGGATTCAGAACCAGAATCATAAAACAACAACAGAATAAGAGAATCAACAATTCTCCCTCATCATCTCTTCACCAGCACATCCTCCAAATAAATGAGCCATCACTTATCATCCAATCCTGAACAACAAATGAGACACAAGATTTTTCACAATTTATAGTACATTAGCCTCTGTGGCTCAGGCTTAATTGTCATTCAGAGATGCTTTTCTGCTTGTTTGTTGTCTGCCTTTGTGATTCCTGTCTTTTTCCTAAAGTCTGTGAGCTTTTTATACTCTGAGAAGTCAGGCATTTGGGAGATTTCTTTCCTAACTATTTACAGAAGTTTATCTCATTTCAGGGACTGAGTAAAGAATCATAAATGTATTTATATCTCCAAATCACATGAAAGAACAAGCCTGAAAGACTGGGATGCTTGAGTCTGACTGGCAAAACGTGATACTCTGCTGTCAACTATGACTGTATAATAATCTACAAACTGTCCAACTAATGCCAACTTTTGTGCTCACTGCTGACATAATACATTCAATTGAAATCGATAGTTCATGTTTTGTATTTCATGCTTTTTGTTCAGGTTTGTTTTATGAGACAGACTGAATGTACATCTATTACTTATTTCATATTAAATACCAAATCATTGTGGCTTCCATACAGATGTTTCTTTACTCATTTTATTGCAACATATAGTACCTGCTGGTTCTGCACTTTATCTTTATGTTGTAACTATGAGCTCCAGAGGACCTCAAGTACACTTCATAAAAGACTTGTAGGTCCAGATGGAGGCTAAAATTGCACTAGTTTCCCAGAAACATCAGGTTGAGAAAGGGCAGTAAAACAGATGGTCTGTGGCCTCTCATTTCACAGGAACTCTCTCTAAATGTTAAACTCTCACACTGGGTATTGTTGTATGTTGTGTATATCATACTACAAACATACACAAACCATACTGCACATACTTTCATGTATATTTTAAAGTTATTTCACTGTATATATATATATATATATATATATATATATATATATATATATATATATATATATATATATATATTAGTATAATTATTTAAATTATATAACAGACGTGGGTAAGTTTTTTTTTTTTCTCTTATGTTCACCTAGGCTGTCACTTTTGATCATTTCAATACATCAGGGTTCCTCAAATCTTGCCTTGGAGGGCCAATGCCCTGCAGAGTGTATCAAACCCTAACCAAACACACATGAGCAAGCTAGAATCCCCAGAAAATTACACGGAAATTAGTTTCATCAGTCTCTCCAGGACCGGATTTGAGCAACCCTGCAATAAATACTTGTAAAATAAAAGTGTTAATTTCTTTAAAAAAATCATAAATAATAAATGTCCACTTAAATGTTATTTGAGTCTAAGAAAAAACTAAAATTAATGACTATGACAAGATGAAATAATAACTAAATTTCAAGAATATATTTTACAAAAACAAGATAACTTGGACAAAAAAAAAAAAAAAAAAAACGGTTAAAAAAACCTTTAATAACTGTAACACTCCCGAATATGGCATTACAACCCTACTTCACTGACTTTACTTTTTCCATGGCATCATCATTTTTTTTCACCTCTGCCTCTGAGCTCTTTTAAATGAAGAAAGGCAGCTTCAACTTCCTGTGTGGAGCTTAATAAAGGACGGTGATGGAGCAGTAACGGGAAGGATTATGCACTGAAAGCAGCTGATCTCCTTATTTATGTTTTAGTAATTAAAAGGTCATAATGATTTAAGATTTATTGTGTTATTAACTGGAGGGATCACTTACAAGAAAATAAGAGGGGGTGCAGAACAGCAGAATGCAGCTGCTGTGGATTGTTGAGTAAATATATTGCAGGATTGTACATATTATCAACATGCCTTTTCATTGCTTACAAAGTCTGATAAATTCTGTTATGAGCGCATTATCCTGGTAACAGTAATACAAGCCTAAAACTATGAGTGTGATATTGGGTTTATACTGTATAACATTTTGAAGGCACAAGTGTGTAAAAAAAAAAACAAAAAAAACTTTGTTTGCAGAACTACTTCCTTCCAAAGATTTAAACCACAAATTAACAGTTTAAAAGCTCAGTTCAAGCCTCTGTTACTAATTAAAAAATGTCACTTTAGAACTCGTAACAAAGGAATTCTGAGTCGCTTCATTAAAAGCTCATTGTATTACTGCATTTAAAGCTGACTGTATTATGAAAGAGAGATGGACTGAGCAAGTGTGATTACCTGCATCTGATACAGCATTCATTCTTCAGCTCAATCTCATATTCACAATAAAACATTAGTTTGAATGTCTGCTGAGGAAAGTGATATCTTTGTCATAGTATCCTTGCAACTGTTAAGGGACTTCCCATGATGAAGAACAAAGACAGCACTCTTATATACAGCATTACAGTTAAATAAAATATCAAGTTTTGAGGCTTTGCCCTCTGCTAAAACTATTTGCTCTGAAACAAATAATATATTAATGAGACCAAAGACTGCCCAATCATATCTCATGTTTAACCACCATAGAGACATCAGAGCCAGCAGCAACTGAATGGCCCACTGATGCCCAGGAGCTCATTTCTCCAAAACGGTCACAGCAAATTATCAAAAATATGTTATCATCATTGACAAACCACATATTTGAAGTCTATGCAAGTACATTCTTGCCTAAAAAATACTACATTGTGAAACACAACAACAGTAGTGTAAAATTATAGAGGATTTGGTGAACCGCCATGACACTCACTGTGAGAAATGCTTCAAGCGGAGTGATACAAATGGTGAAATGGTTCCTGTGGCGATACTGAGTGAATATCTTATGACTGAAAAGACCTTTCAGCCATTCAAATTCAAGTACCAGAAAGTTTGAAGTATGAATTTTTTTTTTTTTTTCATTTCATAGATTGTTTTTTCCTTATTCATAGAAAGAGTGAAAGTTGAACCATGAAGGGATGGGAATAGACTGAAGGAAAAGATGGTTAGATAGGGAAATGTCACAAGCTGGATTAAAATTCATGTGGTCTGCGCAGAAATACTCATGCATATGCTCTATCCTCCAGGTCACTTCTCTGACATGCAACTCACATTTTTTTCATAGTTCTGTCGGGCTCCATCCCACTGTTTGGGTGCCTGTTCTATTTACACCAAGTGCAATATTTTTTTTATTTATGAATGTAGACTACACCCTTTGTAGGAATTAATATTCCACAGGATTCACTGCCCAAGAGTTGACTGGATAGGTCATACACCATGCAGAAGTTTCAGTTAGCAAAGCTTCATATGATGTATAGCCATTTAATGAATAGACACAAAGAAAACCAACCAAGTCAGGAAAGGTTTAGATGAGTGGTGGGGCACATACAGGGCTCTGAGACAAGAAGGTGGGCAGCACTTACCACCTGACCGTTTTGAGGGTTCTTGTGGGCATATGGAGGACCACGAATATGATTCCACATCTGACCTGAGGTCATGGCAAACACAACACACTGTGTAAAATAAAAAAAAGAGAAAGAGATGGTTAGTATATTAGCTGAGTGATATGGTGATATGATGAAAATGAAAAACAGACAGAATGAACAGGAATAGCCAGCAAAAAAATAAATAAATAAATAAAATCCTTCACTCAAACTGCCCTTATAATCATTATGGTGGATAACACACTTTATCCATCATAGAAGTAAAGGTCAGCCACTTTTAGACTTTGGGGAATAAATATTGAAAGCCCAGGTCCTACAATTTACAGACAGCACAACACTTTAAATCACACTTTTATGCAAGACACAGCACATAATTTTAGCCTCAGGTGGTAAGAAGCACATTGACTCTATGCCTTTAGTTTGTTTAGTCCCCTTGAGCTGTTTTCTTCTGTTTTTATTGCATCAACTTGGATTTAGATTCAATAAATTGGCCTATTTTATGGCTTAAAACGCTATAAATAATTTTAATCTAGGTTTACTCCACGGTCAGCTGGTTTTACTTTATTAAAGGACCTTATAAAGCAATAGCAAAAGTGTTGAAGTTGTTGAATTGGTTGAACAGTTCTAGGGCCAGAGAGAGCTGACCACTGTACTGCTGCCAAGATATGCATTGTTATTTGATCTGGCCAGTTTTCAACTCAAGCATGGCTGAAGCAGTTTAATTTGAATTAGGGTTTAATAATGAACATTAGGCACCAGTGCAGCCATGGCCCAGCCAGTCTTGTTGTAGATGAACTCCAAGTTGTTTCTGCGCAGATATAGGAGCCCACCGACCAGAGACACCAGCAGAGCCAGAGCGATCGTACCAGAGTAGTTGGGTGGCCGGAACACCCGAATCTGGAAAAGGGGAAAACAAATGAAAAGGTTTTTAACTTTTGACAGACACCTTACATTTGTGGGTGTACTCACACCAGGCTATCTGAACTGTGCCCAAAGCGTGTTTGACCCCCAAAGCATGGTTCAGTTGTGCGAGGATACAGTCACATGCAGTGTGATCGCTAACTGCAGCGGAGCATAGTACAGTTACTATTTTGTGCACGCTGCTCATTATTAAGACCGGAATCATCTCCTATTACTACTACTACACTTTCAATTAATTAAATTAAATCGAGCATATTTAGGTTTATAATAGGTCTAATTCTCACCTTATTGATGAATTGCTACACAGCATAAATTATAAATTTATTAGGCAGTCTATTACTGAAATGGTTTTCTCCCTGTTATCTTGTAGATCACGCAAGCGTGCTCCGGCCCGGAATGTTTAGTACAGGCCAGCGGGGGAGTCAGGAGTGGGAATAATCGCACTCAGGCTTGGTTCAAGGCAACTGTTAGTGAGGTGGAAGCAACACAATCTACAAATAACAACATAATTTCCTAGAAACTGGTATGTGCACGTTTATAAAAATAGGTTACTGTCAAAAAGGAAGATGACAGTATTTTGACAATTGCAACCAGTTATGTCTCATCAAGAGTGACTAGAAAAATAATGAAAATAATATCTATGAACCTCACTCCACTCTCAAAATGAAGAAGTTAACATTCATTTATTAAAACACTGCAATCTCAATGGTAACCTTCACCATTTCGCAACAGTCACTGGCTGTGCGAAACATGGAAAATGATGCCAAAACGTCATTAAAAAAAATTTTCATTCACTTGAATTTGTCCTAGATCGAAAGATATGTTCTGGTCTGAATATCTGACTTTCAATGAATATTCTCCAGAGGAAGAAACTTCACTCAAAACCACTGCAGGTAAAGTCACTGACTGTCTGGGCAGTGAAGCAATTGCCTTAGGTTTCAGACAGTATCATTGTCTACTCAATGCATTCATTCCAGCAAAGGCTGATGGTCCCTCCCTTCCCTTTTAAACTCATTTTTCGCCTTAGGCCAAAAGTAGACCCAGAGGGCTAGTAAGTCTAAGATGCATTGGATGCCCAGGATTCTCTATTTATGAGTGGTGCGATGTGAGACCCAGAGGGTTGTAAACATGTTTAGTGCCTGTCGTTCAAGACCTTAATGTTTCCTTTAAAATTGTGTACTACAGCCTCTACTGCTGCCTCCAAATCAGATCAGATCAATCTAGAATAAAAATGGCCGACTTCATCTACAATTCTGTCTACTGCAGGGAGTGAACGAGCAATTCTCCAATGTGCACGGACTAGCCAACAAAGACTAATAGCTAATTTGGCTAATGTTGTGGTAATAAAGAAATAATGATAAACAAATATTATATATATATATATATATATATATATATATATATATATATATATATATATATATATATATATATATATATATACACACCGTAAATATATTATATATATATATATATATATATATATATATATATATATATATATATACACACCGTATTTTCTGGACTATAAGTCACACTTATTTTCATAGTTTGGCTGGTCCTGCGACTTATAGTCAGGTGCGACTTATTTATCAAAATTAATTTGACATGAACCAAGATAAATGAACCAAGAGAAAACATTACCGTCTACAGCCGCTATAGAGGGCGCACTATACTGCTCAGTGCTCCTGTAGTCTACCCCTGAAAACATAGAGCGCCCTCTCGCGGCTGTAGACGGTAATGTTTTCTCTTGGTTCTTTGTTCTAAATAAATGCAACTTATAGTCCAGTGCTACTTATATATGTTTTTTTCCTCGTCATGAAGTATTTTTGGACTGATGCGACTTAAACTTAGGTGCAACTTAAAGTCCAAAAAATACGGTGTATATATATATATATATATATATATATATATATATATATATATATATATATATATATACACACATACATACATACATATAGATAATAAATTTGGATGCATTCAGTATTTTTGCATTCACTCTTACTTTTTAAAATGAATTCAGAGGAATAAGGCATGCATGTCATACTAAAAAAGCTCAGGTTTTTCCTTTAGCCAGGATAAAGGAACAACGTTCAAAAAACAAAGGGTTTCTGTGCCTCTACAGAAATGTGAATTGGAGATGAATCAAAGATAAAGAGTCCAACTACATGGAGGAAAGAGTTTAACTGACATACAGTATGACCTGTTCTGTAATCTACACAGCGCTTCTTACTCAGAGTGCTCCATTGGTGGAAAATCTGCCTTAAAAATAGCTTTTTCGACTTAACTCAACCCTTTCCCTAAAGGTGATGTATACCTTAAGTGACTTATTCAAAAGTATTAAAGCCGAAACGAAAATCTTAATAAGGCAGCTGAATTAGTGCCAGTGCTCCAAGGCAGTCGTCTGTAAACGCATTAGGGTGCTAGAGATATTTTTCAATGAGAGTTTCTCTGGATGGAAAATCTATGTTAACATGATGGGGAAATCAGATGTTATCTGTCTCCATTTCCTGGAGACCCCATATCTGGGTCTGCTTTCACATTAAAAGCATCACTCAGTTAGTGAAACCCTCACTGATTTTTTTTATTTATTTTCTATAAGAAATACACTGACATATAACTTGATTTACCAAGCAAGTAGGCAGAAGTTCCAGAAGAACAAAACAAAGCAAGGATTACAAAAGCAGACACTGTAATCGTTGAAAGCACAGAAGAAATCCTTTATTAAAATTCATTCAGTGTTTATATTTGTCTTGAGGGATGTCAGACACATAATTATACTTTCAAGCTTTTTGGCATCAACTACGCAAACAGCTTTATCAAAATATTTCGTCAATGTCTTGAGGTAATAAAGAGGTTGCATTTTCAAGATGAATGTCAAAAAGTGTACTGAGATTAATTTCGTGCTATGTTGCTCCTAAAAGCTGCTTCTCAAACATTCACTAAGCAGAAAAATAATAATTTTCATAAAATGGCTTTTCAGGCATCAGGCAAAAGATACAATTATACAGCTCACAAATAAATGTGTCTGTAAAGCAGGAGAATCGTAATACTTATTATTATCACGGTTGAAAACTCTGATTCTATTCAGAATAGAAATCTGTAACATTGTAAATGTATTTACTGTCACTTTTGAACTACTGAATGCGTCTTTGGGGAACAAAAGTATAAAAAATTACTGACCCCATAGTAGTGGAGCAATAGATAGTGTTGCATAACTTCAACAGAAGTACCTGCACATCAGTACGGTCTGCGATCCACTTGGCCAGTTGCTCAGAGGCAAAGCCAATCCGCTGCAGGTCAAAGGTGTCTGCTCTCTTCGGCTTCCCTTTGGCCGGGAAATGCATGAAGGTGGGTGCAGAGTTCATGTTCAGCTGGAGAAAATAAGAAGAAAGCATACGAGGCAAAGAGAGGGGAGGGGAATGATGAACAGAAGAGAAACAAGAGTACAAAACCATTAATATCTGCTAATAAATCAATAAAGCAGCAGGAACAGTGTTATGTGTATTAGAGAGATTTCTTTTAATAAGGAGACAGGAGCAATTGAAGAGCCTCCAGAGGGAGGTAAATTACCCACCACAAGAATGAATGTCTGAAGGGCCAGAGAAAGAGACAGAGAGAGAACAACAGGAAGAAAGAATGAAATGATAGACTTAAAAACAGACAGTTGAAATTGTCATTTTTTTTTTTTGACCTCATGCTGTTCCAACTAGGGATGTGCACAAATACATGAATACTCTGAAGTGACAGCAATCATTGATCACAAAATCAAAGCACCTTGTTCTCAATTTTGTGGTCGGTTAGAGTGTCCTTTTTGATGATACCTTGCAGTCCAAGGCATTAGCAATTTGGATCAATAATATTTAAGTGATGTTTACTATGGAAAGGATTACACAATCACTGCGTTCGATTCTGCAGTGATAGAATTGCGAAATCCTTGCAAACTCTGCATTAATTGTGGCAGTTTGCAATTTTGTTCTGTTTCTGCAATTTTTTCAGCAAAATTCATTAACTTTAGAAGAGGGAAAAGTATATCAGCAAATAAAAGTCCACAATTTAGAGACATAACAAATGAATCAATACATGTTCAACCGTACTGCCGCTGTATAGCAGTGAATTCCATTTGCCAGGACCAGGATCACAATTTCACTAATTATGTAAAAAAATATTTATAGGAAATAACTGTACTCCTACTGTGACTAACACAAGTACATCATGATTATTGGGTTTCACTTAAAAACAATTGTAAATTTGTGTTAAGACCGACCAATTTTTTTTTTTTTGTTAATCTTCAAACAACTAATACAAAAGCAATAAAATAATATGAATTATATTTTAGTAAGTATTGTAAATATATAAATTACCTAGGCTTACATACAAATGAAGTCTAAGTTCTTTCTTTTAAAAAAACACCTGTGACGTCATCTATGTTTACACTATTGGTTAACGGATGTCACACTATGGCCTGTACGTTCGTTGTCAGAGTAAACGGTTCGCGCTTACAGTAAACAAAATATTTGCGGTCATCCGTTCAGTCATACGGGTTCGGGCACCATAATACATCTAAAACATTCATTAAAACAGCTCAACACCACTTGGCACGAAGTTCTGGTAAAACTGTGCCCAGATCTTTTCCCATCCCTTTTCCCGTCTAGTCTAACAGTGACCGTGTTGACTGTCATTTTATGTTCAAAAATCTATTGCACGAATCGATTGGGCCAACCAACACAAGTTTCGAAAACGAAAATAGGAAATTGATTTTAACTGCATTCTCTCGGAGCACGTCCAGTTTTTTGGAACACTCGTCACACAGCAGCTGCAGCTTCAGTTTCAGACACACGCATAACAGCAAATAATACTTCTGCACAATGTTTCTCTTTTCACAACAGAAATGTGAATTCTGCCGGTATTCAGACAGTCTCATGCATACAGATAAAGATTCGGGCTAGAATTGCCTATGTATGCGATTTTTTTCTCTAAAATCAAACAGGATTTTTTTTCACAAAAGTGACAACCCAACAAAGCAAAGTAAACCAAAATATTTTTTAAGGATGGCCTGGGATTGATTAGGGCATTCATACAGGATGTTTTCTTTCTTCCAAAAGCAGGTGGACTGAGTGCAACTCAGTAGAAGGAAACACATTGGAATAGAGATTTTGAGACATTTTTGCTTTTCTGTAAATAAATTTTTTAACTTTACACACAGCCTAAATATAGCAACATGTATGAGGTGAGATATTGAAAGGTATGTATGTATAAAATCAAACTCTATGAAAAAACAAATCTCAAAGAGTACTAATATGCCATTTAGGTTTAAATAAGGTACAACTTTTAACTTTTGTATCTTAGGGTGCCACCCCAGTGACGGCTTCATTTTTTTTTTTTTCTGAGGGTGCAGTTCCAATTAGCGTTGGGCGATATGGTCATTTTTCAAATCGTCATATCGTCAGCCCGTGGGATTGCTCTACGCAATATTATCGAGCACGGGTGGAGCAAGAGAGAGAATTTTTGTTCCTTGTTCTCTTTGGTCATAGCATAACTAGTTGTTATGTTAAACTGCGCAGGTGCGCGAGAGAGAACCTATGGAATCACCAATAATCAAAAAAATATACTTTCAAACATACTGATAAACTAACGTTAAATATAAAAACACTGTATTTAAAACAGCTAGTTCATATATAGTAGGACACAACTGTCATAATGCGTGTCCTGTGACAAATTTGCCATATCTGCGCATGGAAGTTATCAGTCTAAATGTTCTGCAAAATCAGTCAATGGTGAAAATCAATAGTAGATTTCATTTAAAGTCCAAAAGTTTAACACTAATATTGGAAATAATTAACATGTTAAATATAAAGTATTTAAAACAGGTAAGTTCATATATTTGGATTAAAGCTCAGCTGAACCGATGCATCAGTCATACAGCACTGCGGACCGTGACATAAATGTGGCATTAAACTCAGTTAGTGAGGGCTCGTTTAAAATATTGTATCGTGTGTGTGTGTGTGTGTGTGTGTGTGTAATGCGGTGCTGAAGTGAAATAGCTGGGCAGTTTGATAGCCGAATTATAATAGGCAGCCCAATAAAAAAATAAAAATAATTAACATTATTATAATTTATATATTAATAAGAGAATGAGCCTAATATCGTCTTGACTATCAACAGAGACATCTGCTATTGTCGATATCGCTGAATATCGTTGATACACAATACTATAGTCTATCGGCACAACCCTAGTTCCAATCCTGTATATTCTTTCTTCTGTGAAAAAACTAAAATGTCAGGCATCTTTCTGGGCTATTACATAAACAAGTGGATGGTAATACGTCCAAGCTCCAAAAAGAGCAAAACATTAATAATAATAAAAAAATATAAATAAAATAAATTGAGTAGTGTGTACTTACACACACACATATACATATATATATATATATATATATATATATATATATATATATATAGATATTATTATTACTTATTTATTTATTTATTTTAATATACTTTGGGGTGATCCTAAATTTAGCTAAGAGATATTCATTTAATTGCATATAATTTCAAACATGAGGAGAAATCATGTAATCGCTGGTGATGAAATAGTCTCTAAAAACACAGGGGAGTGTTATTAACCAGCATCTCTAACACACATCTGTTTATTAGCATACTAATGGACTGACTAATACTGCTGTCCCCATGTTCCGGATGAAAACACATCAAATCAACATTAACCCACATGTCCTCCAAGAAATGGGTTTGGTGCGGGTGAAGAGAAGCCATTCAAGTTTTCCAGGATGTTTTGGCTGCGGCATGCTGGATTTGAGCAAAGCTATTTATTTTGGACATAAAAAACGAAGGACGGTAAAACAATATGATTTTACCCTCCAAGGCTGAATAATACTGAATAATAAATTATATTACATTTAAAATACTCAAATATGCCACATATTCCAGTTACTTTTTGAAGCTTAAAATATTTTTTATAGATTAAACTGCCTAAATGAGTTTCATCTATGTTTGATTATCAGCTAAGAGCATGAAGGATTTCCCTACACAAATTTGCAACTCAGTTTAGTTTTTTAGTTTTTGTATGCATGAAGCAAAATACATTATGCATATGCTTGTTTGCACAGTTTTTGGAAGTGTATATGCATATGAACAGAACTGCATGAACTAAGGCCTGGAACACAATAGACACTTTACAAATCTTAGCCGATTTTAAGACCATGGGAGTTTGAATACCTGAAGACGGTTTCAACCATTTCACATTGATTTCACAGTGACACAAGATCTCATGGAGACTCGCGAGATCATATGTGACTAGAGAAGAAAAACACATGGAAACACCTATCCCCCAAAGACTCCACTAAACTAGTGTACTACTATATAGTTAATGCATTTATCTACATCCACTTATTGTTACACTAACAATGTTGAACTACTACTATATTCAATCACTCTTATAAATGCAGAAATAAATAATAAAAATGAAATAAATGTGGATACAAATCTTAGATTCATTATTATACTAAATGAAGACTAATGTAATCTAAGTTTCAGACTAACTGAGAAATCAGAAAGCTCATTTGAATCTTGTCCACTAGACTTCCCCTGAGGGCTTGATGTCTTTATGAGCTATAGCAATCTGTTTTACTTGAATGCATGAGGTTTTTAATGAACCCAAATGAAAGAATGCATCGAGAAAACTAAAGCAATCAATGTCAGTAGTGCTAATCTAACTGATGACTTTTACCCTAGATACTGCTCTGTAGGCATCTATATGCACAAGGACACATAAGTTCATGATAAAGCTTCTTTCATAACTCTTTAGTGTGCAAATTGCAGATGAATAGGAGGCTTTAAATTAATGTGCATGTTCTGTGTCATAAAGATTTTCTTCTCTATAATTTGCTTCTGAGAAGTGTGACATTCCATTATATCGAAAATAGACAGGGAGCTATTTTCCATTTGATTTTTCTTGCTGCTTTTTAAAATCTAATTCCTGAAGTTGTCAGGCTCTGACAAATTAGAAGTTGAGACCATTTGAGCATGCATGTGGAAGAACAGATCTGTGTATAGCCAAAAGAATGCAACCGAGTAAATGTGGTCAGGAAACACTTTTCGTCTTTTCTGAGAATGGTTTGATTTGATTTAAATTATACACTAATTTTATACGGTTATTCTTAATGATGCACCGTGAACAAGGTCCCAATTCGTTTTTACTTTTTGATTCCATTACTTTTTACAGTCGTGAAGAACAATTTTAGCTGATGAAATATGTTATACATGATTAAATTTCCTTATAATAATTTCCATACCTTTTCAAGGCCAGGCTATTTGTAGTTTAAAGAAAGAGAGAATTAATTAATTAATATAATTATTGTTGTTTATATAATTAAAATAAAATAATATATATGAAATAATAATAATAATAATAATAATAATAATTATTATTATTATTATATAGATTTTATTTTAATAATAATCTTAGAAGAACCATAATTTGGATCAAATTAATTTGAAATGTTTAAGCAACAGTGGAATATATTTACAATAGTCAAGACATGTTTTCCACTAATTGTGAGAAAAAGTTTTAAGTAATTAAAATATGCAGTAATTGCATATACATCAAGAATATTAATAAACAACACTATATACCTACATACACACACAAATTCAATATTTAAAAAAATTACTTGACGGACCAGACAAATTAATGTGAATCAAAGATAAAGACAGAGTTGCTGAATGTTTACCTGTTGAAAGACGTCAGCTCCTTCATCATAATCCACCACCGTGAAGAACAGTTTGTTAGAGAAGGCCGAAGAGTATCGCCAGGAGTTAGCCAGAACCTGATATTCCTCATTAGCTTGCCTGCGAGGGGGAAACATTTTCAGAAGCAGAAATACAGGTCACTCATTACAAGAAAGCTAGCAAACTAAAATAATCCTAAAAAGAAGAACTTAATTACAGGAGTGTCATCTCACTGTTAGTTATTATAGTGATTGCTGGTTATTAAACACTGTGTTGACAACATAAAAAACATAAAAACACAAGAGGGACAAAAGAAAGAGACAACACTGTTAATTAGGTATCCATCCTTCCACAGACGCAACAAAGATGTCCACCTGCAAGTTCCTGTAAAACCTCACTCTGATGTCCACCGTCAATAAATAAATAAAAAAAGAAATGTAAACATTGATGATGTTTAAAAAAAGCACTCACATCACTTCAAAGAGCTCATATTTTCTCCCATATACTCATGCAGACAAAACAGTCTTATTTCTATGGGTTGCACGGCACACCTCCAGTTCTCCACCTTCTGTAAAGGTCAAATCCAGATAACCCACACTCACATCTTAGTAAAAACTACAGGGATCCCAATCCCCTCTGGATCAGTTCATGGAATGTTCATAATTGTAATTCAAACATTGCTCAGAAAACAAAGTACATCCAAATAGTGCCAAGCAAACAAAGCATTTACAGATTGAAAGTGTCCCTTTTAAAATCCAGTTAAATACATCAATAAACAAAAAACTAGTGGTAAAAACTAGTTTAAAAATGCATGATTATACACATTAATGTTTTATGTTATGCTAAGTGTCCTTTTTCAAAAAGCAAGGCAAGCTTATGTTACCGCAGTCAAAAGTCCTTCAGGACTATGGAAAAATGGCATTTAATGAACACCTTTGGGGAAATGCACAGCACTGACTCTGTATTTGGAATGATATATTAAAAAGAACATTATAAAACACCTGATATTAAACAAAAAAAAATGGCAAAACATTTACATGCTGCGATGCAGTGTTAAGATTCCATAAAGGATTAGTTAAAAAAGTCCTGATAATTTTAATTTACTCACCCCCATTTCATCCAAGAAGTTCATGTCTTTCAGTCACAAGGAAATAGATGTTTTTGATGAAAACGTTCCAGGATTTTTTTTCCATATGATGGACTTTAATAGTGGCCATACTTGTTTATTTTTTAAAGAAAATTACAGATTGTTTCGCTAGATAAGACCCTTATTCCTCGGCTGACCTTCAGACCATTGGCCACCATTGAAGTCCATTATATGGAGAAAAATCCTGGAATGTTTTCCCCAAAAAACCTTGATTTCTTTGTGACTGAAGAAAGAAAACAAACGTCTTGGATTCCATGGGGGTGAGCAAATTATCAGGAAATGTATATTCTGGAAGATAACTAATCCTTTAATAGCAGCATTTTCTGTACTCCGTAAATTACATTTAAGACCCCCCCCCATGCTATGTAAGATATTTAAAGCTTTCAATTCAGAAAAGTTTTAACTTTTAAGGACCCTTGGACAACATGTAGGCAGTGATTCAGTGAAGCTGAATGATTTTAGGAAGTCCAGTGCACAGTAATCCTTTTTTTTTTTTTGCATTTTTTTTTTTTTAAATATAGAGCCTCACACACCTGAATCAATCATATGTGCATTGCATAAGTCTAATATAAGCAATGCTTGCATCATGACAAAATTGTATTAACAATTCCTCAGGCTGAAGAGGGTCGATTGACTGAAACCTTGGTAATAAAATGCAATGCAAGTTTGAGTAGTGTGTAGAATAAAAATAAAAAATCTTCAAGTTTAGAGATAATTTAATTAAGATTGCTTCCATTGTCCTCAATTGTAAGTTGCTTTGGATGAAAGCGTCTGCTAAATGACTAAATCTAAATGTAATGTAAAAATTAAGACTTCTATGGAAGCTTGTTTTCAGCACAGAAAAAAAGAAGGTTACAATTTTCTCAATTGTAAGATATAAACCAGCAAATCCGCGATGAAGAAAAACAAAACAAAACAAACAAAAATAATAAAACAAAACAAACAAAAAATAATAAATAAATGAAATGAGGTTCATAAATGTGGGATAAAAAGCAGCAGGAACCTATTTTATTGCCTTTCCTGTTGTCATTATTATTATTTTTTTAATAAAAATAAATAAATAAAAACAATTCTTTATAGCTGTAGTGAAAATGCATTGGGAATACATTTAAAGAACTTTTCAGAGAGAGTTTTCTAATAGCTAAAGATGTACAGTAGATAGACTAGTCCAATAGTCAACCACTGTTATCCATACCTACAGTATTAAGAACAAATTAATGCATAGGAAGAAATAAAACTATTAACTGGGTGTGAGAAAGACAGGGACAGATATGGAGAGGAAATAAGGAGGAAAAAATTTGAATATACATAAACGTGATTTAAGTAGACAGCAGATAATTAAAAAAAGCATTAGGGGTCACGTTGTTGCGACAGTGTGACTGGGTGTTTAAAGGTCTATCTGCTTTAAATGAACTTCCTCTATTTTGGTAGCACACATGACTGTTCCACTCCGTTATCTTTATTCAGTGAAGCTGGTTGATGATGTCTGAGAATTCTGAATAGGACTAGTTCACTCTCTGAAGCTTAATATTCAGCTGAGTAATACGACTGTATGAGCACGGAGTCATTTTACCCGGCGATTGAAGGATAATGAGGGGAGAGATGGATGTGAGGTGAGTGGATGGAGGCTAAGTAGCTGTCGTAGGATAAATAGATGGGAATGATGCCTGGGGTGGGGGATGCTTGGGAATAGACAGATGTACAAGGTTTTCTGGTGGTGCTCTTGGGCAGATCAAATCTTTATCTATGACTGTGTTTACACCTAGTATCATAATTTTACTTCAGTAAATACAGCATTACTGTATACCTGTGGACAGACACTAAAAGATGAATGTTCGTGTCTTACCTGCAGACGGAACATTGTCTCTGGGGTTGTAGTGCGGTGAACATCACAATGACAGAATAGTTCCGAGGTGGAGCCTTAACATACCTCCGGAACTTATCGCCGTTCATACGGATCACAGAACGACGAGAACTCCACTCCATCATTTGCTCCACCTTCTCTGCCAACATGTTCTAGAAGAAACAGATAGGGATATCGAAAAATATAGAGTTGTATATGGTTCAGATATTAAGAATCTTTGCAAACTTACTGTAACACTAACATAAAAAACAACAATGAAAAAAACCATTAGCCATCATAAGCAACTTATCCTTCATAAAAATCTAACAACAACAAAAAAACTATTAATAGTGGCTTCAGGTTTTACAATTTGGTTGAATTTTTCATTGTTTGTTGATCACTAGATACAGAATATCAGTGGTAAAAAAAACAAAAAAAAACATTGTTTCAACAAGTAGGGATGCCCTGATACCGATACTGGTATCGGTATCGGGCCGATACTGCACTCCAGTACTCATACTCGTACTCGTAAAAATGACCCCATACCAAAAGCCGATACCCACAGAGCATGTGAAAAGAGCTGTGTCCAGAAAAAGAAACACTGACAACAGAACAACAAAGAGTACAATGGAGTTATTAGAGATTAATGACATATATTAAGTACATATAAGCAATTAATGTAATGGTAAATATTCGATATACACGCCTGTATAGCGGATGTGTATGAGCTGATAAGCAGAGCGCGTTAAGTGGATTGAGCGTGCGGCGGCACAGATGCGCAAGCTTCTCGAGTGAATACCAGATATCACAGACAAACTGGAAAGTTTGTAATTTGGTCGGATATGTCAAAAACAACAGAGCAAAACAGTGCACAAGTTACTAAAGTTATTAGACGTTAAGGAGAGTGAGAGATGTGTGTGTGTGTGTGTGTGAGAGAAGGAGAGCGCGAGACTCAGAGAGTGCACGCTTCTGTTGCATAATCTTGATTGCTGTTCCCTACATTAGCGCATGCATTTGGATTAAACCTAAATCATAAATATAAAACAAATTTATAGGGGCATTCACTATAAACAACTTTTATTGGAAACATCTAGCATTCACGATTAAAGCAAAAGTGAAGCTAACAGACTGAGTGAAAAGCGCTAGGCTAGAAGTGTCTCTCTCATTCTGCACCAATGCAAACATGAGCGAGCTGCCATGTTTAGTTTGCTTTAAAATTATGTTTTTTTTATTCGTACGTGAGGGTCCTCGTACAGTACTAGTGACGGAAATTACATCATCAAAATAGTATGTGTACTCTTATAATGTATAACGAGTGGTTCCCTGTATTATTTTAGGAAATAAAATATTTTAATTTTGTGATTACAGTATTGAGCTGCTGCAATAGAGCAGCTCTAATGCGCCATTAAAATGAACAGTGAAAGTAAAATTAAGTGCGGAAATAATTTAAGGAATATCTGTTTGCTAAAGGAAGCCAACTAACATTCTTCTTCTTCTTCTTCTAATTTTGTCTCTGTACCCAATATTTGTAAGAAAGTGCACATGCTGGGAAAATACAGATATCGGTGAGTACCAAAAATGTAAGTATCGTATCGGGGCTTGTTCTGAAAAAAAAAAGAGGTATCAGTGCATCCCTATCAACAAAGGGCAATTTCAAATTCATATATTATAACTTTAAAAGGTGTCATGGATAATTTGTATAATTACTTTATTTCCAGTAATTATTATATAGAAATTTCTAGAACATTAAGAAATTAGCAAATAGGCTGAATGTGAAGGCAGAAAGTGAGCATAGCATACACTTATATTAAGAGCACACCACATAAAACTAGACCTCAGTTTCGTCATTATATTAAGAACAGAGAACAGGTGTGACACTCTTTACTTCTCTCCTTCATAACATTCTGTTTTCATTCTTGCACACAGGTGTGGAAATCTAAGAATTCCAAAGAAACCAAACGATCAAAGCTGATTTAGGTTGTTTATTTAGTAACATTTGGAATATTTAATTCTTTAGAATAACACACACACTGGGTCGTTAACAATAACACCACAAACATGCATTAAGAAAATAATATTGCATATTATTCCATGTCACAGTGAAATTAAATTGCAATAACCAAATAACACTAATGAACAACATGCACTTTGTAATTAAATTGTTGGAATGCCTACAAAAGGTAATGCTATTTTAATGTAAAATAAATTGACATGTATTAAGCATTACCGTGAAAGTGAAAGTGATGTGTGGCCAAGCATGGTGTCCAATACTTGTAATTTGTTCTCTGCATTTTTCCCATCCAAGTGTGCACACACAGCAGTGAGTAGTTAACACACACACACACAAACACACACACACACACCTAACTGTACTATAGCCTCTTCGACCCAATGCCTTGTTTCTTTTCTCTTGTTCTTATCTTCTCTCTCTTTCTCCTCCCGCTCTCTTTTCATCAGCAATAATTTGTCCTTTAATATATTTCTGTTCTGCTTTTTTCCTGCCATATTTGACAATATGTCAGATGTTCTGGCTCTGGGCACTCATTTGTTTAAAAGGATGATCAGAGTTTTTGACTGCGTGTAAACTCAAGGGAACGTTGCATTATTTAGCTGCATTTGTTGTGGATTGAACGAGTCTGACAGAAAGGAGGCAATTGATGGCTCTGTCAGTGAGCCCAAATTGAAACATTGTGCGGAGGTCACCCCAGGCTTGACAAGATAGATGTTTGTTAGCATTGGAAAGGAAGCAGGAAAAAAGAGCTTCTTTTAAAGCTTATTCATGCAGTTCAACCTCTTCTTGCACCCTCCTCGGTTTTTCTACAAAGTAATGCAAGTGGTGGTGGTGTGTAGCCTGGTAATACCAGACTCTGCTACTTCACTTTGCTTCGTAGACAGAGTCTGGAATGGCATAATAGAGAAGTGTTTTCTCTCTCGCTAGGGGGCGCTTGTCTGAAGTTTAAAATCATTGGTTACCCGTAGCCAATCAGATACGTTTAGTTATGACATATGTTATGCGCCTGTACAGCCGCATCGAAGCACAGAACTCAAATCTATGATTGGACTTCCACTGTAAACCTGTTGTTAACACATGATGATGCGAGTGAAATACCGGAGTGAACATGGCTGTAAACGACTTTTCAGTTTGAAAAAGAGTTGAATGTTCTCCATAACAGAGCGAATTGCATCCCGTGTCTCGTTTCCCATTTCCGCGGTCGTTTCGGTTTTCGATTTATCTAACCTACAATGTAAAACTCGGCGCTAAGCATCTACGTCACGGCTCTCAGCCCGCCATCTGTTCGTTGATTGGCCCGGCTGTTTCCAGACCGGTGGCAAACAGAAAGCTCTGACGCTGTATCAGACTGAGTACAGAAGCGAAATTAAATTGAGCGGAAGTAGGAACATTTTTCAACTTTCTGCTAATATATATGTGAGTTTTTTGCAACGGAAATACAAGGATTATGAAATCCTTCTAGCCCCGCATATTTTGCTTTCTGAAATCTGTAATTTATGTGGCAAAAGAGTATTTGAAAAAATGCGACCCCGCATAAATATATATGCGGCCTTTGGCTGATTATGCATTAAATCAAGCGATCGCATAATCGCGTTTTTCTAGAGGGACTGAGTGAGGTGCACCTGCACAGCTCTTACCAGCAGACCACTGTTACACTTGCATGAGAAGAAAACATAAAAATAATATTAGCATGGTCATATTTGTCATGCAAAATAACTAAACCAGAACTAGGACTGCAGATATACATTTGCTATGCATGGTTGATGAAAAAAAGTAGTGCTCGTGCGGAGCACACACACTGATCCGAACATGTAATTTCTCTTCCTGTCTCTTTTGTGAGCTTGTCAGTCTTCTTTAGGAAAATGAGGAAAAAAGGGTTTCCACCCACAATGTCCAAACAGCTCGGCTGTCAGTTTAGCTGTCAATCTGACTGGCATTAATGACGTGCAATGCTGACCACGATGGGTGGGACCAGCCGAGCGTAGAGAAAAAGAGGAACACAGTCCAAACTACAAAAATGAAACCGAGCCCATTTCCTTACGTTTGATTCTAATCATCTATTTTCTTTTATTCCTTCGTTCTATTCTTCCTGCATTTATTTCTCTTGACCAAAAGACTACAACCCAAATCAAGAACTGTATCCTTGTTTCCCAAAACAGAAACAGCCAGGGGTGTCTAAAGAATAAATCTCACCATTGTGAGCTTGTATTTTAATCATCTCCTGTCTTGCTTTCTCCAGCACACCTTCAGCAGGTGCTTTGTTTAGGTAATGTGATGGATGTTGTTGACAGCTCATCCCTCAGGTGGGCCTTGCTGAAGGAGACAAAGCACATTGTCTATCCTCGGAATTGTTTGCCTATGTGTGTGTGTGTGTGTGTGTGTGTCACATGAAGACTAGGATTCTATAAAATACTGAAAGACTGATTTCTTCAAAAAATACCCTGCTGAGGCATCTTTTTTAGAGTTGATTATCATAAAAACTGTATAGTTGGGAACCTTGCAGCAGATATTTTTTTTAGAGAGAACTGTGGAATTTCAGTCATTTTATTTGAAATTCAAAGTACTGCACATCTTCACTGCCCCAAATTTTTTTTTTATATAAATGTATATTTAAATATACACCATGCCCACAGTGAAGTATTGTGGTGGCAGCACCATGCTGGTGGGGCTGATTTTCTGGAGGGACTGGGCATCTCATTAAAAAATAAAGAAAAATACTGCACAAGGAAGAAAGTTTTCTCAGATTTTAGGGCAAATTAACTCAGAACTAGCTAGGGTTGGGTATCGCTTGAATTTTATCGATTCCGGTTCGATTCTGCTTATCAATTCCGATTCTTATAGATTCCTAGTTTCGATTCCAATAAGATAAAAATCCAATAAAAAATAAATAAATAAATAAGTCAAACATTTCAGATGTCAAACATGTATTCTGTCTTTTTACAAACCATTCTGTTACAGCTGAATAACTTGAGCAAAAATCAGCAGCCTACAAAACACTGCAAGAGGAATTTTGCCTGTTCATAATTGAACAATTGTCTTTAATTTAAAGGGTAACAAATAAAATAAATGCAAGAAATGCAAGGAATAAAAAAATCTACCTTGTAATTAATGCACTTTGGATAACAGTCTATACTAAATTACCTTGGTACACCTGACATATCACCAGACAGCAATACAAGAACACACATACTCAGTCTGACACATCCCAAACAGGTCAGAAAGAAAAATTCCTGCTCATTTTCTAAAAGCTTTTTTTAGCTGACTGAATGTTCCCCACACACTATCGGCATTCTGACACAGGGCATTTAGAAAAAGCTACTCATGCCACAACAAAGGCCTTGTGTCCTGACAGGTGGTGATGCCACAGGAACCAGACAAGCTTCGGGATTACAGCGAGGCTAATTGTTGCTACTGTGACTTCTTCTATAAGCGCTGTCAAGACGGACTGCTGGAGTGAGATAAGAGGGAGACAATGTGGGTGCAGACTGAGAACTGAAGCTGAGAGAAATAATCTTTAACTGTCACTACCTACACCTGCCTCTGATATAAGACATTGCCCATGATCCCGTTCACTTTCACACCCACCAAAAAAAAAAAAAAGAGAGAGAGAGCTTGCTGGAGAAAACGTGGCAGTACATGTCCACCAGTACATTAACCCTTGTGCTGTGCTGAGAATCCTTTTTCTAATTTGGTGCTCCAGGTCAAATATGACAGGCTTTGTCAAAATTGCTTGTAAATCTCTCATTACGGTATATTATTTTGGATTCAGGCTTTTTGTCAACTTATTTTTTCCAATTAACATAGGTTTTGCCATTCATTTTGGAAATCAACTCAGTGAAAAAAGCATTTTGTGTGGTTAAACCTTTCAGATCACTAAAAAAGCACGTAATCTCAGATCAATAAGGCCTATGATCAATAAGTTTAAAAAATAAAAATAATTTGGAGTATAATAACAATGCTCTCTTATTTTTATTTATTTATGAATTTATGTTTTAGTGAGTGGGGGAAGTGGTTATAACCAGGGTTCTAAATTAACTTTTTGATCACCAGCCAATGTGAAATCAGAATTTCCACTAGCCATTTTTTCCCCGGTAAAAATAACAAATTATGAGTGCCACTGAATGCATTTGATCATTTTATTAACATTGTTGGCATGAAAAACACATATAAAGTACAATGCATACAGCAAAATATACATTGACTCAAATTTAAAATGATTAGTTCCC